>NW_026557931.1:0-55557 GCF_026930045.1 Uloborus diversus | reverse complement strand
AGAAGTTCAAAGTTCAAGATCATGGACACCGGTAGCAAAAGGGGGACTTAGGGGAATATACACCCCTTCCCCCAAAATATTAGAAAAATCCCGAAAAACGATCATTTTATTCTGCTTTTTTAAAAATGATGTTTGTAAAAAAAAATTCGGTGCAGAATGAGAGTATAAGACTCGTTTCTATGACTCCCATGTCCAAAAAAATTTTCGTGCTGTAAAAAAAATTTGAAAAAAGAAAAAACTATCATGTGAATGTCGATAGTTTTTATAAGATAGTTTTTTTTTAAATATTTTTTACATCGCAAAAAGTTTTTGGGCATGGGAGTCCCAGAAGCAAGTCTTATACTCTCATTCTGCACCGAATTTTTTTTACAAACATCTTTTTCAAAAAATTAGAATAAAAAGATCGTTTTTCGTGTTTTTTCTAATATTGGGGGGTGGGATGGGGGGATTGGCATGCCCTTCCCCAAAGCCCCCCCCCCCTTTTGCTATCGGTGTCCATGCATGATCTTGAACTTTGAACCTCTCTTGCCCGCCAAAACTATGTTAGAAGTTAATATAAAGCTCCTTTAACCTCAAAAAAAAAAAAAAAAAACCTCTGAAACTAAGGAAAATTAAAGAAAACTGGGGGGGGGGGAGGACCTTTAAAAGAAATTGGTATGTAAGGGGGGGAAACGGAGGAGATATTCTGATTCAGGGGGTCTTTTTACATAAGGATCAGCCGAAGAAATGTCAGAAGCATTTTGAAGAGTTTTTTTTTTTTTTTTTGTCGCAGTGTTATTAAAGCGTAAATCCATTTCTAAACTGTGTTTTATTGGAATGCAAAAATAGCACAGTACGCTTTAAAATGATAGGTAGTCCATTTTTCCCGCGGAACGGTAACAAGTTTCTTTTTTTTTTCTTTCTTTCATTTTTTTTTCCGACAGTAATCCACACATGTATAATAGCCAATGATCGAGTAACGCTCCTGACGTCATCAATAATGAAACTCACGCTACGGTATGATAATTTGATAATATTCATTGGTTTGTTTGACACGCAGGAAAATACTTAATTTTGACAATGCCGAACTGGATCCGGTAACTTAACTGTTTTACTGGTAAGACTATCATTTTCGGAGAATGAAGAAACGAAAAAATTGTCAACAATGAACGCTACCTACTGGAGTTTAGGATTAATCCACTGGAGCTAGGGTTAAAATTTCAACTATAAAACTATCACCAAACAGGCAATTGCTTCGTTCAAATGTAGAAACAATCTTCACCCGTCATACTATGGCGGGAGATTTTCTAGTAGCAACATTATTAACAATAATACATTACCAAGTATTGAAGAACTTACCGAACTTAAATGCATAATTTTTATAATGATTTACTTACACTAATATTTAAACGTAAACATTAGTTATTATTTTAATTTCACACTAAACTAAATAAACCATTGAGAAAGCCAGACATTTATAAGATTTCTGAATAAAAAACTATTTTAAGCTAATCAATGGAACAAAGCCATGATTAGCTTCAATTACTAGTTTGACTCCCTGAATCTGGACCGAGCTCATCGTCGTCGTCGTCTCTCTCTCTCTCTATATATATATATATGTGTGTGTGTGTGTGTGTGTGTGTGTTACGGCCAAAGTCAGTTCGGCCAGTTAGCGAAGTGGCCAGGAATTCTTGGCCAAAGCCCGAAATAATTGTGGTAGATTTTAGATTGATAGGTAGACGACAGATCTGTCACTTCCAATGTGACAGCGCAGCGAGCAAGTGATAGAAGCGAGAAAGGAGGATGCCCCGCCGAGAGCCAAATCGAGTTCCTTGTCGGTTTCGTCACCAGGCCCGCCTCCCCCAGTCAAATTTATATTATTTGATTCCGAGTCGAAGGAGGGGGGGGGGGACCTTCAACTATTTTATCAATGCAAGTGCGAGACCGCCAACGCTTGTGTTTACGTATATAACAATAGATCAGTACGAAACATAAGCTGGTAGCGAGGACAAACTATTGGGTTAAACAAATAGTATAAGTACTTATATGCATAATTTATAGCCTATGTCACTCAGTAAGATTGCACCTTTCATATACAGTGAAAGAATTTTTCAAATAGCTGCAATGGTTCAAGAGATTACCTCGAACATATAAACACACAAAAATGCGCCCTCTCTCTTAATAATATTCGTATAGATTTGCTTATTTATTTATTTATTTATTTATTTATTGCGCTTGTTTCATTGTACATACACTTGTTCTTTATGGATGTTAAGTTCTGTTGGGTAAAAATACAAAGCATTTTTATTGTGCTGTACATATTTTCACTGTTTGTAGAAAGTCTTATGCATTAATACAGCCAAGATTTTTAGGAACAACAATTTTTTCCCTTATTGATCTCTCATTTCAGCCTTTTTGCTGTTTATCCGCGATTTTTATAATCCGCGACTCTTGTGCCATTCAATTAATCGGATAATCGGGAGTTTACTGCATCTTTAAATCTTAAGGATCGCCAAAATAGTGTATATGGGGGACGAAAAGATTGAGAAATCTATTGCTCTTGCTTGAAAGTGAGGAACCGGTAAAGAGGTTTTTCTTAAAGTTCTCAAGTGAAACAAAAAAGCCATATGTACAGGGTTTTTCTCGTATCGATAACTCTTCTTTTAACCATCAGCAACTAGTTTTGTAGAAAAATATTTGCCAATATTTATATGAATGTGTGTTTAAAATCTCATTTAAATAGCTTAGACCAGGGCACGTTTACGCGGATTTTTTTCAATGAATTTTCTAATTTTTATGTTTCAGCTTAGGAAATTATAGATATTGCGGTTTTATGAAGCAGTTAATGGAGTCAAAGTTGGTACATTTAGTTGTTGCTCAACTTGTGTTTTTAACATTTTTTCCCCCAGTCCAATTCGGTTGCGTAAACTTGCCCCGGGACACGGGGCACGTTTACGCATATTTCTTTTGACACCTTCCGTGGTTCCATTAGTGTTTTGAACATAATGTCTTACCATTGCTAAAATAAAGCAAATTTATTACAGACTGAATAGTGTATAAAGTTGAAGCTGAAGGAGCATGAAGACTGCAATATATGATTGTAAGCTATAAGATACGAATGTGTACTTAATTAAAAATTAAATGGTAATTTTTAAAACTAAATAGCTGAAAAATACTAGAAATGTTTGAGAAAGTTTGGAGAGAAAAAAGTGTTAGGGGCACGTATAAGTAAGACACAGTAAGAACGATCGTAAAGGTGCTCCAACGTTCAGTGCGTAAACTTGCCCCGTCTCCAAGTTTGGATTTATTTTTAGCCTGCCCAAAATTTTAATAACATTTCAGTTCATCCAAATACAATTCTCAAAAAAGAATAAAATTTGGCTAATTTTTATATATTTGATTTTTTTTAACTATGTATTATTTATTCACGTTAAGCTTCAAAACGTTCAACACAAAATTTACCCAACTTGGTAGAAAACAGATTATTCTTTCCGCATGGTGAACCGAAGCTCGACTGATACTCAAAAACTTGTAAGAATATTTTCTAGGGAGTAGCATCAATCTGTTATGACTGTTGGCTCTCCATTTATATTTCGTTTTGAAAAAAGGGCACTGCGTAAACGTACCCCGGTCTACACTATACCTTTTTACAGGACTGAAAAAATGTGTACTTGGGCTAAATTTTGCTTTTACATTTCGATAATTGTTGTTTCGTAGCGTCAATTAAACTAAGTTAAGCTTAAACCAAAAAAAAACTAAATAGTAAAATAGTGATTAGTTTTTTTTTTCCTCGTTTTTTCTTTAGTGAGATTTAGTTTTACGATATTTTAGCTTTTATCTTGCGTTTACTATAAATCCATTAAGTTAAAAACTTTTTTGGTCAATGGCATTCAAAAACAAGATTAGGTACGTGATAATAAGATCTTGTAAAGAAGCTTTCTATCATCCCTTAACTATAACGGTAAAGCCCCATGTACAGGGTTTGAAGTCGATCCAATGTCAATACTTCTTCCTTTTTTTTAAAACCGTGGCCTATTAATAATGTAGTGCTGAACAGCGAATGTAGACAATTTTTAAGTGATTTATCTGAACGTTTGTTTTATAGCTATAAAGATATCTCTTAAAAGACTGAAAAAATTGTGTACTTGGGTTCAATTGTTTCCCTAACATTTAGAGAATTGTTGTATCGTTGTGTCAGTTAAGCTTAAGTTAAGCTGTAACTATAAAACTAAATAGTAACTAATTCTTGTGTTTTATTTTTTGCAATTTATAAATCCATTAACACTTGAAAAAACTTAATTTATCTTATTTTATCGGGTTGAATAAAATCAGATAATTTGGGATTCGAAGGTATCATCAACAATCATTATGACAGTCGTTTATTTTCAACGATGTATCTTTTATTCTACTGAAAATTATGTCTTATAGGTCTATATAGTATTTGAAAATCCCTGTACTTTAAACCAATAGATATTATGGAGCCTTCTAGATTGTAATGCATCGGTGGCATTGGGTTTGATTAATACCGTTGGACGACGTTCTATTGCCTATCCCACAATTCGGCCCTTAATTAACCTAAATATTTTTTTCGGAATTTTTACAATAGGAAATTACTATCCACCTAATTTTCTCAATGGGATCATTCCAGGATTCCGAACAATACTGTTGGACAATTTTTTTGTATTTTCTGTATTTTATTTCTTAATGTACGCAAGACTTTTAAAATTCTTAGTGTTTATGCTTTGAAGTCAATTTATTTCTATTAAATTTTTGCTAAGCCGGAATTAATTCGATTTAGCGAATTTCTGTGATATTTCTGGCATTTTCTTATTTACTCAATTATTCAAAGAAGAAAGAGACCTTAAATTTTATGTTAAGGAATTATTCCGAACCCCACAAAATCTTTATCATACCGAACTGGTTGAAATACTAATTGATTCCAACTGACTATTCTACTTGTATCATTTTCTCTTTTGGCTCATTCAAAATTGTTTGCTGTGTCCATTCAGTGCTTAAAAATTATCGATTTCTATATTACGAAATGCTTTTGGGCTTTTTTCCCCTCCAGATCTTTCTCAACCCAGATGAGCGAGAACGCAATTAATCCATTTTGGTTGGATTCTGCTTAATACTCTGAACCATCAAACTGTTAATTAGATGGTTCACCCACTTTGCATCCTAGTTTGAGTCGTGTAACAGGACATACCTCTAGTCTTGTAAGGGCACCAATGTCCACTCCATATTCCATAGTGACGTCGCTAGCACCGCCCGTACTGGATTTGTACGTGTACTTGGTAGTTTTGACCGTCGTGGCAGACATGGTTGGAAGTTTCTGAAAAGCACCGGACTAGAGCCCGAAGCCTTATCACAGAATCACGAAAGAGTTGAGTTGCCCGTCCGAAGATCGTCTGCAGGAGCAGCAAGCTGCTGCTTCTTCCTGGAGATAGAGGAGATTGAAGCTTGCACCGGGCGGAAAGAATGCCTTTCTTTTTTCTCGTTCGAATGGGAAGTTTTGGGAGCTGAGAGCACTACCGGTGGAGGGGAGGGGCTGTGCAGAAAATTTTCGAACATAAGGGAGTGTAGAGCATGATGGGAGAAAGTAGCGAAAGAGCACCGGTGTATTTTTAGGTCTTCTGTTGTTGGATGCTCGATCTGAATTGTAGAATGAGAAGGATGAAGTCAGGGTCGATGCACCATTTTAGAACCAAGAGTTTTACGAAGGTTGTAATAAAATTCAACAAGAGGTTTGTTGTACATTATTAAAAAAAATCAGAGAGTACAATTGCTAATTTCGTGCTCACAGAAATTTGATGCCCTTTTTCTTCCGTAAAGATGCTAATCAGGCTCAAATTAAACCACTTTTATCTTATTTTTGCCATCACTTTCGTATTTCTGATAAATCTGTTTATCAGATATAAGTTTATCGACCATTGTTTGAAATTAGACTTAAATTCATTTTACAACAAATGCAATAAATTGGACATCCCGTTCTCAAGTTCATTAACCGCAATCAAAATGATGTTTCAAAATTCCGTTAACGTAAAAGAGTAACATCTATGAAAATGTTCATTGCAAAAATTGATCTTCCACAAAACCCTTAATTCAGAAAGCTGACCTTTTGAAACATAGTTAACATTTGTTTACAAAAAAAATATCCTTGAAGTTTAGTTTTTTTATTAGACTATTTTTATCCTGGGGAATCCAACCACCTACTCGCTTCTCTCACCAACCTCGTTCCCAACCAGCAGTGGTTCAATTCCACCAGACGATATTAATGCTTTTACCCCTGGGTGTCTTCAAGATAACCTGGATGTCCCGCCTTTTAAGACTTAGAAAGTTGAGACAGCGCTAAATGGCTTTTTCTGGGTGTCCAGCACCCAACGGTACCAGTCTGACCTAGTAGACATTGACAGACCGGAGGATATACGGCTACAGACAAACGCCCAGACAGACAGCCACGCGTTATGGTTTTAATAGCATATATACTTCTTTTCATACCAGACAAATGTTTTCTTTATCTAATTTTATGTTAATTCATTCAACAACTTTTTCACTACAAAATAAAGACAGAAAAATCCATGAAATTAGTAGCATTAAATATATATATATATATATATATATATATATATATATATATATATATATATATATATATATATATATATATATATATATATATATATATGTTAAGCTTTCTCTAAAAATAGTGCCTTGGAGAAAAACTCTAAGCCCATTTATATTATACGAACTACGGTTCATATTATACAAAATGACTGAAATTAAACGCTGTAAAAACTAGTATGTTGTGACCATCACGAAACTTTCTTCTATATCTTTCTTATAATTCTGATCCCTCCCCATGCTTGACGAGGAAGCAATATATTCCCAACAAAAACAAAATTACACACGCCAAAACTTGACGACCATCCCAATGGGGTCGCTTCCAAAATTTTAAAAGGTTTTTTTTTTCTGAAAGAGCATGCATAAAAACATAGGATCTGACCATTTTTTAAATAATTTGTCTAAGTTTAATATTTTTAAAAAATTACTAAAATCGGCGCGCTTTCAATGTTCATGCTTCTGTCCAATGCAGGGTCGGATTGGGTCCTCAAAAAGGCGCATACCCCAATTTTTCTGAAGGCGCATGCCAATGGGGGTGGGGGTGGGGGATCGCGGAAAGGATATAGACGATCATTTTAGAGGAGCGATCAGTGGCGGATCCAGACGATCCTGTTGAGAGGGGCGATTGCTTAATTCATTAGGGGGGGGGGGAGGGTTGACTAATGAAAATAAAATTATTTAAAAAGTTAAAAATTTGTAGCATGTTTTTTTTTTCTCCGAATGATGTGTAATGTGCTTCGTTCAAAGAGATTGAATGAAAGTTATAAGTGCTTCGAGTATCACACACACAAGAATAAAAAAACTGAAAAAAGAGTTTCTACTAAAATTCTATTCTCTATCTATTAAAACCTTTAACTTTTGATTCGTTTGAAAACTTGTGAAGTTTTTTCAGTTGTTATTCAGGTACTCAATTGTTTTTTTTTCCTTATAAAAAAAAGGTTGCAGCAACAAAATGGCATCTCTTTTTACCAGTTTACGTACCGAACGTAATGAAATACTAAAATTGCATTTGTAAATAAAATTTGAAGATAGTTTTGGATTTGTTTGTTGATTGAGTTTTGTTTAATATTCGCACAAAGGAAGGAGTGTTTGCAGGCTTTATCCCGAAAATTTTTGTTCAGAATATTAGGAATGACATTCCAATAGTGATCTCTGAAGTGAACTGAAGAGGAACCTTGCTAAACGCAAACCAAAACTGTAAACTGAAACGCGAACTTGCAAATCCAAACCAAAACTTTTTCATTTTTGTTCCGCGTTCGCGTCCATATTGTAAAACAGTCAGTCTCTCTCGAACCACCGTAGTGTGTAGATATGTGATGTAACGTTAGCTAATAAATGTATTTAATTTCTTTATTAGTTAAATTATTGAGCAGTGACTACATAAAGCATGTAATAATGACAACACTACACAATTAAAGGAAATATAAAATGATTATAGAGAGAAGGCCCAACGTGAACAACAGATGAACAAATGAAGGTAAGCTCTTTGCTTATCTATTATCAATCTTGTTTTATTTAAATTGATTTCATATAAATGGATAATTATCATTAGAATGGCCTACCGAGTCATAACAGATTATGAGACTGATGCGCTCTTTCGCTCGGATCTCATTTAAAGGCAAAAGCTAATTAATACAATTGAAATAAATTATTATAATATCCAAGCACATCTAATAAAGGTCAGAAAAACGGTATAATTAAAATGGCTTCTTCTTCAAAAGAAAGCTTTACAATTGATAAATTAAATCAAAACAATTATGCCGTGTGGAAATTCAAAGCTGAAATGCTTCTCATTAAAGAAGATTTGTATGACCATATAATCGGTAATCCACCGAACCCTCTAACTGAAGCTTGGACTAAAAAAGATCAAAAAGCAAGAGCGTTAATAAATTTATCCATTGATGATAAACAAATAGTTCACGTAAAAAATGAAGTCACTGCTCGAAGTACTTGGGAGGCATTAAAAAAGATCCACGAACGATCTAATTTATCAAGCAAACTATATTTGCTGAGAAAATTATACAGCACAAAATTAGAAGAGGGCGGTAATATGAATAACCATATTATTAAAATTCTTGAGATCACTGATAAGCTCAAAGCTATTGGTGAAGATATCAAAGATTCCCATTTATCTGCTCTCTTATTATGCTCCTTACCCCCAAGTTATGATACATTAATTACAGCATTGGAAGCACGGCCAGAAGAAGAATTAAACTCAAATTTTATACAGGGTAAATTAACAGACGAATATAACAAAAGAATGGAAAATTCCGCTTCAATTAATGAAAGCGCCTACAAAGCAAATAATACAAATAAAAAGAAAAATTACCCAAAACGTGAGAATAAAAAATTCTGTACATATTGTCACAAGAAAAATCACGAGAAATTTGAGTGCTGGCATTTAAAAAAGAAACAAAGTAACTATCTGACAAATAACACCAAAAGCAATGAAAAATTCCTAAATAATTCATCGCTCTGTTTCGAGACGAATAGAATTCCGAAATCAAACGCATATAGTGAAGCGAGTTCCGATGACCCACTTTCAAAAGGAGAAAGATATAAAACCTCAAGTAGGGATCTGGCTTATCTCTCCTCAGACAAGATCCAGAGGTACAGTGTTTTGGTAGATTCAGCTTGCAGCTCGCATATATTTAATGACAAGCGTTTATTTACTGAAATGAATAATGATCACAGCTCGGTAACAGTCGCGAATGGTGAATCATTAAGCTCCTATGGGATTGGAAGCGTTAAACTTAAAACGAGGATTTCGGATGGGAACACTTGTAACAAAACACTTAAAGATGTTTTATACGTTCCAGATCTTGAAACTAATTTAATGTCAGTAAGCAAAGCAACATTGAATGGTTGCACTGTAACGTTTGAAAAGGATCGTTGCAAATTAACATATGAAGGGGAAACTTTTCTGGAAGGAAAATTAAAGCAAAATCTTTATGAAGTAATATTAGATAATTCTAAAGATGAATGTTTTGCTAACCTAACTCATCAGTGCAATAAGAAAAATTGCATTGAACTTTGGCACAAGAGATTAGGACACAAAAACTACAATTCAATTAAAGAATTAGCATCGAAGAAACTTGCAACGGGATTAGAATTAGAAAATTGTGCACACAATTTTTCATGTGAGACTTGCATCAAATCAAAATTAACAGATGCACCTTACCCTAAGCAAACACATCATAAATCAAAACAAATTCTCGAGTTAATTCATTCTGATTTATCAGGTCCATTTAAGACACCAACTATTGGAGGAAAAATATATTTTCTTACTTTCATAGACGACTTTAGTAGGTTTACAATCATATACTTACTATCTAAAAAGAGCGAAGTGCTGACAAAATTAAAGGAATATATCGCTATGACTAAAAATAAATTTGGGCGGATTTTACAAACTTTAAGATCAGACAATGGTGGAGAATATATAAATCAAGAGATTGAAAATTTCTTAAAAGAAAAAGGTATTCAGCATCAATTAACTGTACCATATTGCTCTTCTCAAAATGGGGTAGCAGAGAGAAAAAACCGAAGTTTAGTTGAAATGACTCGGTGTTTACTGTCCCAAGCAAATTTACCTCAGAAATTTTGGGGTGAAGCAATAAACACTGCCACCTACCTTCAAAATCGGCTCCTCACAAAAGCTAAAGAAAAAACTCCCTATGAACTGTGGACAAATAATAAACCCGATCTATCCAATATAAAAATATTTGGATGTAAAGCGTATGCGTATATTAATAAAACTAAGCGAGGAAAGCTAGATGACACAGCTATTCAAGGTATTTTTGTGGGATATGATAACAGATGTAAAGGATACAGAATTTATGCTGAAGGAAAAAATGTAATCAAAGCTCGCACTGTGAAATTTATTGAAAATGAAAATTCAAATATGAAAATCAAAGATCATTCAAGCCTTGATTTACTTGAAGATAATGAAAACACTGCTGCAGGAAAATGTACAAAAGCAGGGGAAAGTTCTGGAGAAATAAAAATCAATATACAAGAAGATAACGAGAATTCAGATGATGAAGAAACAACTGAGCAACCGCGAAGATCAGGAAGAAAAAATAAAGGAATACCTCCTGACAGATTTGCTTACACTACAAATGTACAAAAAATAACAGAACCGAAAAACTGGAAAGAGTTGGAAGATATTAAAAACCCATATGAAAAGGCAAAATGGCTTGAAGCTATAGAAGATGAAATAAAATCCATTAACAAAAATAACACTTGGGAATTGGTTAATCCTCCCCAAGGGAAGAAAATAATTGGATGCAAGTGGGTTTTTAAAGCAAAATACAACTCTAAAGGAATTGTAGAAAAGTTTCGCGTACGACTTGTTGCTCTAGGTTTTTCACAGAAGTTTGGACAGGATTTTGATCAAACTTTTGCACCAACTGTTGCATACACAACAATAAGAACTTTCCTATTCAACGCAATACACAAAAATCTGAAAATAAACCATGTAGATGTGAAAACAGCATTTCTTCACGGAGAGTTGAAAGAAGGGGTTTACATGTGTCAGCCGGAAGGGTATGTAAAACCAGGCGAAGAAAATAAAGTTTATAAATTGAATAAGGCCATATATGGTTTGAGACAAGCTGCCCGAGCTTGGAATTTGAAAATTGCTGATTTCTTACTAAAACTAGGTTTTGCGCAGAGTAACACTGATAAATGTCTTTTTAAATGTTCAAAAAGTAATAATACAGTGTACATTATTGTATATGTAGATGATATACTGATAGCAGGAGAAGAAAAAGACATAAGTAACATAATTGAAGAACTGGAAAAGGAATTTGAGATAAAAAACTTAGGTTTCGTAAATCATTACCTAGGAATAAATAAAGAAATAACAAAAGAGGGAAACATGATGTTAGATCAAAGAAACAAAATACAAGAAATAATAGAAAAATTTGATCTTGAAAATGCAAAACCTTGCGATACACCAATGGAACCGGGTTACCTAAAACTAAATGATGAAGAGAATTTACTCCCGGATAATAAAAAATATCGACAAGCAGTAGGAACACTGTTATACATAGCAACAGTCACAAGACCTGACATATCTGCCTCTGTAAACATCCTCAGCCGCGAAGGAATGAAAAACCCAGACAGAAGGATTGGGAAGCAGTTAAGAGAGTTATAAGATACTTAAAAACAACTAAAGAATACAAGTTGATTATAAAGAAAGAGATGAATCCAATCTTAATAACCTATACCGATGCAGACTGGGCTGGAGACATATCTGACAGAAAATCTACCAGTGGAAATCTCTTTAAACTTGGTAACTTTCCTATTCAATGGATCACCAAGAAACAAAATTCAGTCGCTCTTTCATCAGCTGAGGCTGAATATATTTCAGCAGCTAATGCAGCACAAGAAACAATATGGATAATTAGTCTTTTAAAAGATTTGGATTTACCACAAGAACTACCAATAGTTATGATGGAAGACAATCAATCCTGCATAAAAATGATTCAAAGTGACAAGTATCACGCTAAAACGAAGCACATTGATATAAAGTACCAGAACATCAAACATCTGAAGGAAACCGGAATAATTGACTTAGAATATTGTCCAGGCAAGGAAATGACTGCAGATATCTTAACCAAACCTTTACCTAAGCCTGACTTTACCAGACATCGAAACAACCTGCAAATAATGACTTCAGAGATCAAGCAGGGGTATTAGAAATGACATTCCAATAGTGATCTCTGAAGTGAACTGAAGAGGAACCTTGCTAAACGCAAACCAAAACTGTAAACTGAAACGCGAACTTTCAAATCCAAACCAAAACTTTTTCATTTTTGTTCCGCGTTCGCGTCCATATTGTAAAACAGTCAGTCTCTCTCGAACCACCGTAGTGTGTAGATATGTGATGTAACGTTAGCTAATAAATGTATTTAATTTCTTTATTAGTTAAATTATTGAGCAGTGACTACATAAAGCATGTAATAATGACAACACTACACAATTAAAGGAAATATAAAATGATTATAGAGAGAAGGCCCAACGTGAACAACAGATGAACAAATGAAGGTAAGCTCTTTGCTTATCTATTATCAATCTTGTTTTATTTAAATTGATTTCATATAAATGGATAATTATCATTAGAATGGCCTACCGAGTCATAACACAGAAAGCATTTTTAGACTATTTGGAGGTTAACAAGTAAAAGGGAGGTTTGGGGATCCCGTTCCGGATTTTTTTTTAATTTAAGGGTATATTTTCGAAAACACAATTATTTGTTATCTTTGTGTTCTTGAAGGAAAAGATGAGAGACATGAGTTCTCCCCAGTTGTTTTATGATAGCTTCAAAAACGCAATTTTAGTGTTACTAAAAACCAGGGGGTTCGGGGGCCCCCGGAAATTTTTTTTGTAATTAAACTCCTAAAAACGCAATTGTAGACCATCTTTAATGACGTAGCAGAAGACATGGGGTTCAGAACTTTTCAACAGAAACTTTTCGATGTTAGGAGTTCCAAAAACGCTGTTTTAGAAAATCTTTGAATGATGTTGAAAGATGAGGAAAGAAAGAAGGAAAGAAAGACATGGTGCTCCTCTCCGGAATTTTTTGAACTTGAAGTCTCAAAAACGCAGTTGTAAGCCAATTTTTATGACGTAGGGGGAAGGAACGGGGTTTGGAACTTTCCATCGGAAATTGTTGGAAATTGGAGCTTGGAAATACGATGGTTAGCCATCTTTGGTAGCGTAAAGGGAAGGGATTGAGTCCGGAGTAAACCCTCAAATTTTCAATATTGAAACTTCAAAAACATAAGTTAGTGGGTCTTCATTGACGTTAGGAGAAGGACTCGAGATTGAGGGTTCTCCCCTGGAATGTTTTTGGAACTGAAGTTCTAAAAACGTAATTGAAAGCCCTCATTAACGACAGTTTCGATAACGTTTTCGATTCCAGCGATTTTTTCGAAGTTGAAGCTCCAAAAATTCAAAAGTTTTGACAATCTTCGATAGCATTGGAGAGAGGGAGTTGAGGAACTTTCCCCTGCAAAATTTTCGGAATTAAAGTCATAAAAATACAGTTGTAGACGATTTTTTGTGATGTGTTGGGGGGTGGAGAGAGAGAGTTTGGTGACTTTTTCCCGGAATTTTTTTAACACAATTTTAGACGATTTTTGTTTATTTGGGAGAGGAGAGATTTTGTTGACTTCCCATTGAAATTGTAAAAACTTGACTGTAGGACATCTTTGTTAACTTTTAGGGGAAAGCACGTTTCACTAGTTTTTTCAATCAAGTGCCAAAAACGGCAATTTAGAAAAAATAATGAATAAGTACATCCCGAATTTCTGAAGTCGCCCAGTGGTTTGATTTCGCATCTTCTGAGAGAGATTTTTTTTCACTTGGCGACATTGATGTCAAGTGGTCATTATGTTAAAAAATGCACTGCAACATATCCATACGAAATTCAACTTTTCCACTATGAAATTCATTAAAACTAAGTGTAGAAAAACTCACTGACAAACGCCTAGACAACTGTATTCAAACGGCAACCCCTACCGATTTTACCAACAATAATAAACTTGTTCATGTAATTCAAAAATGCAGTTTTAGACTAACTTCGATGATGTTAGAAGATAAAGAGAGAAAGTCTAGTGGCCTTATCTCCAGAAATTGTTTTCAATTTTAATCTTAAAACGCTATTGCTGTCCATTTTTAATGACATTAGGGAAAAAAATGCGATTCGAAACTTTCTTCCAGAACGTTTTCGAAATCGAAGCTCCAGAATAGGCAGTCTTTTTGATTGAAGATTCGAAGGTCTCTCCCTTTACTTTTTTTGAAATAAGGGTCTTAAAAACGCTCTTGTAGATCATCTTTGGAAAAATTACTGAAAGGGAGGGGAGATGGGATAGAAGGAACTTTTCCCGGCAATTTTTCGAAATTGAAATTCAAAAGACGGAAAATTTTAGACGATAACATTAGGGAAACCGGGCTCGGAGAAAAATTTTCGAAACTTCAAAATGAGGGGAAGGTATGGGAGCTTTCGAATCAATTAGAAAACTTCGTTCTGATTTTGAAAGACAAGGTTTTTTTTTTTTTTTTTTTAATTTTGTTTTTCAGCGAAGGCGTTTGTATTGCATTTCATCTTAAAGAGTAGGAAGGGCGCACCTGCCCTCGGACAGGTTGGCAGGCGGGCCAATCCGAGCCTGGTCCAATGACATCACAAATGGTGAAATGCCATTATGTGTTGCCATTCAGAGAGCAAAATACTTAATTCGCATCTTTACTCATGTGTATTGGCAACGATGTGGTTGATAGCAAGCGTAGAGCGCAATTTTAATTCGCTTCTTGATTATCATAACGTGGAATCGCGGTAGAAAGATGCGGCAAAGTGCATCATTTGGGACGTCATCAAGACCACGCCTTGTTTAAAAAATCGGACATTTTAAAAAATTAATTAAAAAATAACTGTTGGGAAAACGAAAGTATTTTCTGGGTCCATGGTTTTTTTTTTTTTTTTTTGCTTATTCTATCAATTTCAGTGACAAAAAGTACTACTTTTGACTGAAGGAAATAACCCCATTTCCAATTCGCAGCTCCAGCGCTCGAATACGCTACCTTGCGGTGATTTATAAAATTAAAGAAAAGGTAAAACATAGCGTTCCACGTGTGTCTGTTGGTAAACATAGGCAGTTTGTTATGAGTATTTATTAACGCATTGCATGAAATTATCAACGAATATGCTCGTCTATTCGATGCATTTTTTGAGCAATCACGGTTGCTTATTGTTCTCACTTGACTGTTTTTGACGTTCCTTTGGTTTTTCCCACCGCCACCCTCCGCACCATCACCGTCGACGGGCTCCTCATGATGCTGCTCCTATAGCGAAAGCCGTCTCCAGGTTGCATCCATGTCCTACACACAGGCGAATACATACACAACTACACACACGCACGCACACACACACAACCACATACACACACATACACCTACACACACATACACAAACACATACAAACACATACACGCATACATACAGACACCCACACATACACACACAAAAACATACATACACACAACTACCCACACATTTATACCTGCACACAGAAACAAACACATATGCCTACACACACATACACATACCCCCCCCCCACACACACACATTCATGCGCACAACTACCCACGCACTTATGCCAGCACACAGACACAAACACACACGCCTACATACACACAGTCGTGATTGTGAAAAACATAATTTGAATTCAAGATGTCAAAATTCAAATTAATATATATATATATATATACATATATATATATATATATTAAAAGGATAACGTTACACAAGGGTTTTTTTTTTTTTTTTTTTTGTGTATGAATTTGTAAGAATATGGGTTTTTTTTAAATCTGAAGTTCGAAAGAGGGATTTGATGACATTAGCAGAAGAATAATGGCTTTCATCTCATCATTCGGAGTAAGGTTGCGCTTTTTTTTTTTTTATAGTGAATGCTTGAAAGCAGAGGTTAATTTCCGTGGGAGCTGACAGACGCTCAGCTCCTGTGCTTACTTAAGTTTGAAGACTATGGGACTTCCTTACTTCTTTTGTTAAAAATTAAACTCTGCTTGAAAGTTCACCCATCAGTTGAATATTTAATCTAGTTTAGTTATTTTTACCTGAATTGTGCGATTTGCTAGGAAATAAATTTATAACTAATAGAAGCTTACATTACGCTTGTTTGTTTACCTGATTAACCAATAGATCAAATATGGTTTTTTCTGTAATAATATTTCTCATTGATAAAAATGAATTTGATTTAACCTCAAACATAAATCGATAAACAAAGACTTATTATAAATATTGGAGCATTTGTCCATAGTGTATTTAATAATTATTCACAGTTGAGGAGTTCAGTAAATACTGTTAAATGGCACTTCTAGAGAGGAGGAGATTTTTGTGCTCATGTAAAGATGCTATTATCTCTTGAAAGCACAATCTTTCTCGCAGTGGTACGGAGGTAAATTTCCCAGATCTGGAACGTCAAACAGAAATAGTAGTTGAATCCTGCATCGACGAGGACGAGCTTGGCTCAAGTTCAAGTATTTAGGCTGATAATGAGCAACTCACAAATGAAATAAATTAACAATTTTTCAAAATTAAGTTCTTGAACTACAAAAGTACAAAATTGCTTTGTAATTATGTAAAATGTAAATATGTAATGAAGTTTCTGATAAGTACATTTCTAACCATGCGTGACGATAGAAAAAAACAAAACAACTGTCCAGTCAAGTCCAAAAGGATGGAACTATCCTCATAATTTTTCTCAATGCAGCAGCACTTTGATTAAGCGAAACGCTTATAACAGTAACTTCAGTAACCATCGTCGGTTCTCTTACCTTTTTTTATATTATGGAAAGTAAACAATATCACTTTAAAATATACAAGGTCGCCGAAGCCAATCATTTTAAATGCAAACATAAAATTATCCGTACATTTCTTTCATTTCTGTTTTTTGCAAATCTACGCTTTCAAAAATTACTCAGCGGAAATTTCCCCCGTCACAAAGATCGTTAAATCGCAAAAACTTGCCTCTCGCAAAATAATTAATTTCAATTTGCATTAAGCTAACTCCTTAATAACAGTGAAGCTTATTAAACATCACTTATGTTTATTAAGCTTCATATTAGTATTGGATTTATACTTTCTATTCATTTCTAATTGTAGATTAATTCATCCATTGTTTTGTTTTGTTTTTTTCTAATTCTCCTTTCTTTCTTTTCTTTCCAAATAAAAAAAGTGATTAAAGTTCAAAAATAATCGTAAAAAGTATCATACATAGCATTTTCCCTAGAAGTCGTATTTCGGAAATTCCCACCAAAGAATTTTCTGAAAATGATTTCAGAACAGGTCCAAGACATAATACGTTATAAATTTCATGGCTGGTGTGCTGTTTGAAATATCATTTTTAATTTTTAGCATCTAAGGTAAACACAACAGTAGTGGCCAGTGCTTCAGTAGCGACCACTTCAAGGTTTATATTTGAAAAAATAGTATTCCAGGTTTCCCAATGGTTTCAAAGGTGCAAGAAACGTGCAGGAGGTAAGTAGAATATCGTTGGTATTACCCCCTGCACGTTTGAATCCATTGGGAAACCTGGAATCTTATTTTTGTCAAATATAAACCTATAAGTGGCCGCTACTGAAGCACTGCTAAGCGCTGGTCACTTATTTGTGTGTTTACCTTATGCATTGAAAAGCCCCAAAACAATTAATTTTAATATAAACTCGATAAAAACAAGCTCTACATGAGCTTCGTCCTCTGTCGCTTTCAAATTCTAATGAAACATATTTCGCCGTTGAGTCAGCTGTAATTGTTCTTTGTTCGCTCTTCTACTTTTATGCGAACATTTTGGAAGGTTGACAAGGGGGTGATTACGTCTTTTGGAGTAATGTAACCAACACCTTACTCACTCCCTTTTTAAAAGGACTATGACAAATACCTCCCATTCACAAAAATGCGAAAAATGTTTTCCGCTGATTCATCCGTAGCAGATGTAACTATAAGAGAAATGAAAACGCGCTCTGTTGTCAAGCACAAAGGGCGATTTCACTGGTAGGTGTAGTTTATCTTGAATAAAAACATTACTTAGTGTGGGCTTGCTCTCCACAAAGATAATCGTTCAACTACTTCTATCCTCTTGCATGCATATAACGTAAAACATTTGGAATCTTTGCGATATATTTACAATTATTACTATTGGTTTATCGCAAGGAGAGTATTGTCCGTTTTACACGAGAAGGCACTTGACTCCTCCCTCGTCTCGTGGTATCCGATGATTCTATTCCGCTGTTTCCGGCCGAAGGTATAGTCGGATCATAGCATTTTGTTGTAAAAGCAGCAGTTTTTAAAATGTAAGAATAACTAAAATGACAACAGACAAGTGAAGCAAGTGATGCAAAAGTCATTAACACGTTTTTGCACATTAAAATGCACGCCCGAGTTAAGGCTGTCTGGTTGTCTCCTTTAGAAGCGCGTGGATTGCTTACCGATCACCCCCGCTTAAAATAGAACTCTGCGGTCGAGGAGGTGTGGTGAAGTGCCTTCTCATGAAAACGGACAATACTGCAATAACGCTTACAACTTTTATAAACAGTACATGACTTTTTGCGTTCAAAGCGAAAGTACTGATATTATGATTGCCCGGCCCCTGACCAGGATTTTCAGTAGAAAGGGGTTCTTAAGAAGTTTTCATTCCTGGTGATTATGTCAAGGAAAGAAAAGAAAAGACTATATATATATATATATATATATATATATATATATATATATATATATATATATATATATATATATATATATATATATATATATATATATATATATATATATATTAGCAGTACTCGCACAGCGATGCCCGTGCTAAAAATTTAATAGAAGTCCGTTGAATCAAAAAAAAAAAAAAAAATTGACGCCCCATCCCCTCTGATGTAAAATGATCATTTTTCTTTGTATAAAATGCGTACACACCTTTTCAAAGAAAAAAAAACCTATTACAGTTTCTTTGGAATTTAAAACTTTTCGTCAAATCATCAAATTAGATTTACAGTTGCTTTAAAACTCTATTTAGCGAGTGAAGGGGGTTTTTGCTGCAAATTTAAAATATTTCGCCAAATAAACAAAAAAATGTCGTACATTTCACTCGGATAAAAACAAATCAAAAGTTTCTTTTCTTCCAAAACAAATCGCCAAAACAATGAATTGCATTTACGCTTGCTTTAAAACAATAATCCTAGACTGAACTGCTCAGCGACAAGCGACCACGCTACCGAAACCCAGCCCTTTTGCAAGTGAAGAGGATGTTTTTTCTTTGGCAAAGAAAAATGTAAACTATATCACCCATTGTGCCTTATTCATTATGCGCTGGGGGCCTTTGCGGCTTTGTGGTAGAAACTTCGCTTCAAAAGCCGGTAAACGTCTGTTCGATAACCTCGGATGCTCTGAGTGATGTATTTCCTTTCTTTATGCTGAAAATCTTTCTCATAATGTCTTATGTGTGAATAAATAAAAAAAATCCCAAAATCTCGAGGCAATGGCCCTCAATCCTTCCATGATTATTAACTATGGACACGTAAAAAGCAATAGTGTCATATAAGTTAAAGGCAACAATTTTAAACTTAATTAAAAATATGGTCATTTTTATAGCAATGAATGACTTTAAAAGTCACTCCACCACCGTCATTCCGTCAAAACGCATAAACTTGAATTTGACAACTTGTTGCATGAAAAATTATTTAAGTTAACAGTTTCTTATTGTTACTTCTCTATCACGAAAGTATTCGTCAGTTAAAAGATTGAATTGTTACACAATTTCACAAAAATATCGTTTTGTTCTAAGAAATCCAAAAAATTGGTTCAGAAAAGTGGCAGCATTGTGAAGGCTACGCAGGTCCAAATCACACCTACACCAGCATAATGCTTCCAGGTTAGGTTTCTGTTAGGCACCGTAAACGTACTTTGCTAGGGTCCCTCTTTGGCCCAAATTGAGAAAAAGATACAACGTTCTCTGTAAATCTACAGGAAGCAATTTGTAAACATATTTTAACAGAATCCGCTAGATGCAGAAAGCATCCCCAAGCACTCAGTTAAGTATATGAAGCAGTTCGATAGCTCTGTTCAAGAAGCAGCACTAGTGGTTCTGCGTTCCTTATGCTAACACTTGTCTTTATACCCTCTGAAACTTTTACATGTAGAAGCGGTTCCACATCAGCTAAGAGTTTGTTAAGTATCTAATCTATAAACACTACTCAATACTTTATGTAGTATTTTGGTTGTACTCCTCATTTCTCTTAAGGTTTTTATTTAAAAGTTTCCCAATAGTAACATATCTCCTAACCTAAAAATTACGATCTACTTCGGTCCAGTATAAAAACTTGAAAAAATCCGTCAGAGAGATTTGGAAAAGAAAAGAAAAGCTAAAAGTAAAACTATAAACGGGAAACACACAAGAAAAAACCTGTAATTCTCAGCAACGGATAAAGAGAGCGATTACATACTCAATTCTTCAGGGCTCAGTTACATGACTGTTATTATGCAAGATGAAGAGGAATTGAAAGTTGTTGCAGGTTTAGAAAAAGTTGACTAAGTAACATCTACTTCTTACAAATTTCGTCAAATTTGTTGGAAAGTTGACGGAATTTTTTTTCGTTGAATGGATGGGCTCAAGTTTTTATGCTGCTGTTGTTGTAAGAGAAGAAGGAGCTTATATTGAGAGCATGGAATGCAGTTTTAAAAGGGACTGACAATTTGGGATCCTCTGTTTTACGAATGGTGTTCTGTTAATAAAATTATTCAACCTGCAAAGCTAATGAAACGACCACTGTTCTCTGTTGGTACCTTCCGAGAAAAGGCACATACATTTTAAAACTTTTTAAATTCGTGATGGGTTCTGGATAAATTGCCGTAAAATATAATTGCATTTCCAACAAAGAGTTCTGTATTGTATATTTATTGTATAAATAGAATCTAAAAGCAGAAATGTGCAAAATAAGCTAAAAACGTCGATTTTTGATTAATTTCACGAAACTTTGCGGCTTATGAGCGAACTAAAAACTGTAAAGGAATATAAATATTTTCAAAGCTATATGAAGAAAGTGTTAAAAGAAAGCATGTAAACGACATTAGAACAAAAATTTTGAACATTTGTATTTTTGTAAAAATATTTGAAAATTGAACATTTTTCACCTTTTTTCCAAATTTTACTGCCAATGTGCCATCTGAAGACATAAATATTAATTTTTTTTTCATTATTTTTCCCATGTTTAGGATGGCAATACACAACTTTTTTTTTTTTTTGCTATTAGAAGTTGCTTCTTGAAAATTTTCTTTTTTCGGCCCACCCTAATGTACAAGACAAATGAATTTAGAAAAAATGTAACTCGTAACCAAAATCTACAGCATATTTATCAGTTCAAACCTAACTTGCATACAGGTTTAGCATAAAAGAATATCCCGGTTTTAAAAATTTATATTTCATAAACTATTGCACTTACACTATGAATGATACATAAAAATGAAAATAAACTATGAAAGTTATTTTTCACTCACAAATGTTCGATGTGTGCGCCTTTCGTCAAGCGACATACATATCTATTAAATACTTTTGGAGTGTTTCAATGTCATTTTTTCGTAATTCCACACACATGCGATCGTTCAGTTTTTGCAATGTTGTAGGCATTGGTGGTGTATAAATACTTTTTTTTTTTGCGAAACTCCATTAAAAAAAATCACATGGGGTTAGGTTTGTAGCTGGCTAACGCATAAAGACTAAAGTATCATCACCTGCACGGCCAATCCAGCATTGCCGAACGTCAGTGGCGCAGCGAAGGCGAAGTGTGTGTGTGACGGGGGGGGGGGGGGGGGGGGGTAAAACACTACCCAGAGGTGTTGGTTTTAACATTGTTGGCAATCTTAATACAGTTGTTAATACGCGTGTAAGGACTGTTGTAACCCCCCCCCCCTCCAGAAGTAATTTCTGGCTGTGCTAGTGCGGAACGTGTTACCTATAAAAACACTTGGACAGTTTATCTTTGGTTTTATGTATCACTAGCAAAAATACCCGGCGTTGCCTGGGTTAGCAATAACTATGAGAAACAATCGTTACTTGCATTTGTTTTCTGTTTTAAGTGAAAGAATTTAAAACACACCTTTTTGACGTGATTTAAAATCTAGTTTCTTCCTTATTCATAAAACTAAAATAGTAATAAGTATAAAGAGCAAAATAGCATTCATTTAGAAACGAAAACACGAAATTTAAGCATATACGAATTTGAAGAATTTCCGAAATATGAAATTAAACCTCACATATTTAAAAAGATTTATCAGTTAATACTTTTTTTTTCATGGAGTCTTACCTTCTCTGTATGTCTATTGAAGTACGAACTGCTTAAAAAATGTAGCCGTCCGTAATCCCTTATACTTGCTTTATAGTCCAGTCAATAGGTAGAAAAAAACGGGCTTGCCTTACAAAAAATGGGGTCAAAGATTTTATTTTTTAAATTTGTGTATACTAGTGCCAATATGAAAAAACCAAGTTATCCAACACGAAAGACCTCGGGAGAAGTTTTGGGGGCCGAAAACCCCCAAAAATTTGTGACTTTTTGTAGTATTTTCAAAATATCTCAAAAATGGTTAAAATTACAAAAAAACTTCCATTGCAAATGTTAAAGTGGATTAAATTTCCTTCAACTTTTATCACTACAACATTTTTGTAGCATGAAAAGCAAGCGAGTTACAGCTTCTTGAAAGTCACACTTTTTCTGAACCCCTTCAGCGAAGTGCGTGAAAGCGCATCGGATAACGGAGGAAAAAAGGAGAAACGCCGGCAGTCTGAGCTTGGAAATCATTTGTCTTTCACAGCTGAGGGTAAATGCCTCCGTTCCCTTTAATTTAAACAAAACACCCCCATTCCATCCCCCCCTTTTTTTTCTCCAAATGAGATGAATCGACTCAATAGCTACTCATGTTGGTCACTTCAGGGTTTGAGTGAGAGTATGTTTTATCAATTTGTGTGTTCTGAATTACAATTTTTTTCCTAGAAATGATTACGCCTGACCAAGGTGTTTTTTTTTTTTTATTATCATTATTATTTGCGAAATCAGTTTGCATGAATGCGAAATAAAGATTGTGAAGGAGAAGGGAACAGAAAATCTTCAAAGATGCAGCGCAAAACGGCAAAATGAAGAACATCAGCGTTTTTTGAAGTTCTTGAAAGAAGTGACAATTCACACTGCCTGTCACAAATGCTATATCAATGAGCAATCAATCTCTTCCTTTGAAGTAATGGTTGAACCTAACATGTTAACTAAATTCCTTAAGAAAGATTTCTGGCAAATTATAACAAAAAGAATTGTTTTATTCTACTTCTTGAGACATATTTCGAAGAGTGTGGCATTGAAGTCAGGCAGACTCAAGATGATGCCGACTCACTCACTTACTGCTCTTTTAAAGGCAAAAGAAATTGAAAAGGTTGTTATAGTGAGCGAGAGGACTGATGACAGCTTTAGGACAGCCTTTCAGCAACTTGTTCTTTTTAAAACCTGGAAGAAGGAATGCTTGTGATTTGTTTTTTTCCCCACTAAATCTTTTAAGTTTGACCCCAGCAATATTCTTTTCATCCATGCGTCTAGTGGGTGTGATACGACTTCGGCAATCTTTGGCCAAGGCAAAATTAAGTTGTACAAAATAGTCAAAAAAAAAAAAAACCTCTTGAAATTAAGGAAGCTATTGAAGTATTTATGGACCCAATCTGTCATCATGATGCCTTCCTTAGCTGCAGCTGGAGAAAACATTTTGCAAATATTATACACAAGTGACGTAAAGTATTTGAACCTATCTTTGGATACTTTGCAATTTAATCTTTTTATAAAACTAGTATACAGGGCTAAGATAAATCTTGCAGGGCTACCTCCAACATGCTGGACGTTATCACTCATATCGGTTCTACCACCAAATTCATAGTTGGTTGGGCAACATAATTGATCCAGAGAAATTGGGTTGGGAACGCATGACGCAAGGTCTAATGCATTTTGACACGAAAAGAGATTCAGTTACTCAGAATCTTTTGAAGATTGTACCTTGTACCTGCAAGAAAAATTGTACTGGAGCCTGTTCTTGTTACAAGGCAGGTTTAAAATGCTCCAGCACGTGCAAACACTGCAGTGGCACAAATTGTGAAAATGTTGCAGAACTTTCATCTGTGGATGAGACTGCTGAAGAAGATAATTTGTTCCAGGAGCTTTTGGAATTGCCGCAACAAGGAGATGAATAATTAAAGCTTCTTTCTACCCCCTACAGAACTGGGAGAACCTGGACCTTCAAAACGGCTTTGAAGAAGATAAACAGCGTATTTTGTTGTTATTTCTCTATTTGCTTTAAGGTCGAATGAATCTCTCTGTAATTTAGATGTATGTATTAATCTTCTACATTTTCATTTTGTAAGGTAATTCTTTTGGGTTTTTCATGCCTCAAAAAGTCAGTTTCTGCAGAATTTTTTCAAAGTGTTCATTACGTATTACTATTGTACCTTTATTTATTCATTTTTATGTCTATTGCGTGCTCATTATCACCCTAATATTTATTCATTCACATTTATGTTCGAATATTGCATTTTCGCTTGTAATAGAATGGATGGTAGAATTATGTGCTTTAAATGAATGAGAAGATTTTGTAATTCAATTACAAACTGCAATATAAATCATATGTTATTGGAGTGTGACTGAAGACTACCTCTGTCAGACTAGAAATATTAGTTCGTGAGCGGTGGGGGAGGGTTTATTATTATTATTGTATCAGAGCATAGGATGCATGACTGTGTTGATTGTTTGCTTATTAGCTGCCTAATATTCATTCATTCACATTAATATTTAAAAATCGCATCTTTGTTTGCAATAATTAGACTAGAATGTACGAATTATATCTCTCAAATGAATGTATATATTGTGTAATCCAGTTGCAAACAACAATATATCATCTATTATTGGAGTCTGATGAAGACTACCTCTGTCAGATCAGAAAAGTTAGTTCGTGAGCAGTGGGGAAGGTTTTTTTTAAAATTATTATTGCATCGTCGTATGTGCTTTAAATGAATGCGTATATATGTATTTCAGTTTCATAATACATCGTTTGTTTTTGGAGTCTAGTGGGAAAAAATCTGTCAGCCAGAATTGCTACTGTGTCCAGCGGGGGGGGGGGAGGTGAGCAAGAAACTCAAACTACTCTAACTGTCGATAAACTCTCTGAAACTAAAGTTTCTATTGAAGTTCTAATAATTATGACTCCTTGCTTTCAGTGTGAAAGCTTTTTTTTTCGGAGTGGAGGAAAACTGCCTATTTTCAAAGAGCTATAGCAAGCTTGTTATTTGTGCTACAAAAAAGTCGTAAATACAAAAGTTGTAGAAAATTTTATGTTCTTTAAACTTTACATTTAAAACTTTTTTCTAAGTTGAACCATTTCGGAGATATTTTGGAAAAAATAGAAAAAGTCATAAATTTTTGTGGTTTTTCGGCCCCCAAAAGTTCTCCCGGGGTCTGTTGGATAACTTGGTTTTTCCATGTCGGCACCAATATGTACAAATTAAAAAAATAAAATCTTTGACCCCATTTTTTGCAAGGTAAAATGTATCTATTGACTGGACTATTAGTTATTTTGGGAAATTTCAAGTGCGATTTAAAATGTTACCGAATTTGCGGGAATCGTTTGGGAAACCTTGGATAATGCTCCCCCTCCTTACTTTGTAAAACGGTATGTTACTAATTTTTGTTAAAGAGATATTGTCGCCAGATGCTGAGATACTTTTGGTCACCATAAAATGGCGCTAAACAGTTTCATCCAAAATGTTTCCAAAATAAGTAGTAAAATTTGGCGATGGTTTGAAATTGTGAAAAAAGAAAAATCAATGGAAGTTTTGTGCTGTTTATAGATTTGCCTAATTTAGTTGATGGATTATTTTATATATTAAAAAAAGTTTTAATGATTCCTTTAATGGCGATATTTTGCTTACATGGTGAAAGCTAAGATACATTACTACGAAGTCTTTGGCTTCAAAAAAACTGCCAAAATGCATTTGGCAAATTGAAAAAACTGCCAAATGCATCCGCTACTGAAATCTTTCTGCATAAATTTTGGCGAGGTTTCTGCTGTTAGATTAGTTAATGATTAAGTGTCCAATCAGCACAAATAATTTTAAAAAAACCCTAATTAAAGTTCCGTTTAAATGGAAAATAATCAGCTAGATCCAGTTATTATTCGCCAATCTTGTGAGAAAATGTTACTTTAAGATTTAACTTGAGAAAATCCTCGAACAGTCAGACGAAACGCAAAACTATTCAACAATACAACAATTCTAGCTATCAACTGGGAGTTGAGATGATACACTAAAAAATGAATTGAGTTGATGAAAGCCTTCGAACATGGAACTAAAAAGCTTATAACTCGTTTTTTATGCAACTTAGAACTTTCTAACCTATGCCATCTTCAGCAGAAATATCAGCGCTTTCGATGGACACATAATGTTAACACGTGCAAATATTTTTTCACCCCCATATTGGGGCATTTATGCGAATATTGGGACAAATTGGAATAAAAAAGGAACTATCAATCCGATTTATTTCGAACTGGTCTACAAACCTCCCCAGTACCAAAAAGAACAAACAGTGAAAGTTTCAGCCAAATCTGCCGGGTAATTTCTGAGATCTTATAGGGAACGCACACACAGCCACACATTTACCAACATCCATTTATATATGTGTATATATATATATATATATATATATATATATATAGTGGTAAGTATCATAGTTCATGAAATATAATTTTTTTTAAACCGGGATATTATTTTATGCTAACCCTGTATGTTAATTTATTAAAATCAGTAACACTATGATCTTACAATGTATTCAAGTTATTTTTCAAAGTTATACAATCACCAGTATCCTGAACTGATTACTTTGTGCCAACTCGAGCTCTGTTGTTGTTATTTAAAATTTTGTTTGGGTGTATTTTGCAGACTAAGTAAATTTAAAATAGCGCTTTTCTGTCTGTTGAAACATTTTCCCCAAGAAATCGGTGAGAAAAGGTAGCACCCCCGTGCCATTCTAAAAGCACCCTATATCAGCCTCGTTTCATTTGGCTTCTGCTCCTAAGTCGATGACTTTACGAAATGTTTTAATCCTGAATCACGCTTCCCGTTTAAACTTCTAGTCAGTGATAAATTAAACAGGATTGTAAGCTTCTGTTCTCAATTTTTTAATAGTTAGCCAAATCCATGACATTGCTTTCCTGATTTGGCATCGCTATATTACAGTACCACGCCAAGGATGACTGGCATCTTGGAAAGCTTCTTAGATTTCCCACGGTAATTACCCTTTGCAAACAGATTGCCATCCTTAAAAACAACGAATATTTTTTGAACAGAAAAAAGAGAAATAATAAATCGTTGTATTTTCATTATTTAAAGAAAAAATTCATAACTATTAAAAATTCTTAATTTTGTTATTGTTACTTGACTTATATTATCAGAAAAATCTATCTCAAACTGTTTATTAAATGTCAGTGATAAGTTATTGTTACCATTTGTTGCGCTCAGGGGTGACTTGAGCCACAGGAATAAAAGAACTTATCTCTTTATAGTAAACTAGTGGTACCGGCACGGCTTTGCCCGTAGTAGAAAATCAAAAGGTCATTTGGTTCGCCTGTATATTTACAAATAATGGATGATGAATTCCTCGCCAATTGGCTATGTTCATTCGCTCTTCCCATGTTACGGTTCCACGTCATGATAATTTCGTAATTTACTCGTCCATCTTATGATAATTTTGCTTCGGAAAATGTTCTTAAAATTGAAATAGAAAAAGAACAAAATCGAATTTTCGAAAAATCGCTTCGAGGTGCACACCCGCATGCTACAAACTTTACCAAATTTCATGAAAATCGGCCAAACGGTCTACGCCAGCGGTTCCCAGCCTTTTCAGTTGTGCGTGCACCAGGTTTGTAGAAAACGCCATTGAGACCCGCTAACTGCTATATATTACTTACACAGCCGAAATTTACTTTCTGGCGGGGGGGGGGGGAGGTATCAGCTCATATAACTGTCTTTAAGTGTAAAAGTCATTAAAGTTAAAGCTACATGGGATTTTTGACGCTGTTTCTCCTCTGCTAGGAAGTTGATATCTGGATTGAAACTGGATAGTTTTAGTTTCAAATAACTCGCAACATTCAATGCATTTCTATATACTTTTTTAACTGCAATGGAAAGTCCCATCCAAATAGTTAGGCCGTCGAAAAGCCTCTCAAGTGTCTCAATTCACTGGTTAGTCACAACTGTTCAACAAAAGAAGAGCCTTTCTAACTTAAAGCTTGAAGCTAATACTAGTTTCTTTGGCAATTTTCTTTGAAGAAATTTCTGATACATCAGATTTCATCTTCAGTTATACTGCCGTGCTAAGCACAAATGTTGTATCTACACTTTTTATCAAAATTGAGTTATTGTCATGAAGTAGTTCTTTATAACCATTTGCAATGTTTTATTGTCCTTTGCGAAAGTGAAATATTTTTTAAAATATTCTAAAAAATAGTAATCTAAATCAAACATATGGCAACGTAAAACTTTAAATAGCACTTTCTCCGTTTGAGTTCAGCTGCAGATACGACTTTTGCGCTTAGCACGGCACTATAGGGTAAAGTACCAAAGAAATATGAAAAATCTTAATCTTAAAGTTCCTTATTGGGTATGAGCCAAGGAGAGCAGCTCTTGAGTGAGTGACGGTACAGCTAACAACTGAATTTTCTCAAACAGCGGAAATTACGGACCCTTGATCTAATCTTGATGGTTGAGATTCTCGAAGTCTGTGGCGGGCGTGCGTCCAGGAGACCCCATAGCACCTACAGCCTTGAAATTTTGTACAAAATTACTTCGAACTTTGGGGGTGTGCACCTAGGGTTTTATTTTTTACTAGTGGTACCCGCATGGCTTTCCCGTAGTATAAAATTAAAAGGCCATTTGGTTCGCCTGCATATTTACGAATTATGGATGATGAATTTCTCGCCAATTTGCTATGTTCATTTACTTGCCCATGTTACGGTTGCACGTTATGATGATTTGGTAATTTACTCTTTCACGTTGTGATAATTTGCTCGGAAAATGATTTTTAAAAATTGAAATAGAAAAGGAACAAAATCTAATTTTTGAAAAATCGCTTGTAGGTGCACACCCCCATGCTATAAACTAATTCTGTACCAAATTTCATAAAATTCGGCCAAACGGTCTAGGCGCTACGCGCGTCACAGAGATCCTGACAGACAGACAGAGATCCGGACAGAGAGAGATCCAAACAGAAAGACTTTCAGCTTTATTATTAGTAAAGAAAATTCGAATTATATATATATATTTTTTTTTTTGTAATTAAGTTTTTAAGCTCAAATCTCACGTAAATTGCCTATTATTGCTTATTAAAGGAGTGAAAAATTTCTTGCACATATTAATATTATATGTCGTTTTAAAGGGTAGAATTTTCCGCGTTCTACGCAATTTGTTTCAATGCTCTAACTTAAATACGGCGGGAGTTATTTGCGTTTTCAGCTCGAACTTTTTTAGGCTTAGCTAAAATTTAGGCACTATTTCATCATTAAATCTATCAGTAAAAAGCAAAGGAATTGTCCCATAGTTTTCTTTTTGATACCACTGGAAAGAGCGGCTTTTTTACTTCAGATCTAACTCGACCTATGGTCGAAAAACTAAGCTTCTATCTCCAAAGGAAAAAAAGTTCCAAGTCGTTAAAAATCAAGTTCGAATAATCTCATTTCCATTAAAATTATTGATGTTTTATTTGATGTTGCCATAGTAACGTCTTTTCGATTCGCATATTTATTCTTTCTTATTCACAAACTTTAAGGGTTTTGATTTTAACGAAAAATTTTAGACTCAACTGAATTCAAGCTCCGAGCTAAAGAGCAAAATTTATTACCAGAGACCACGAATATGAAAGCGACTTTTCAAACGTACAAAAATGCAATTTTGCAATGCTCAGGAGCCCCTTTGCTCTTACGGCTCTGCAAGTTGGTACAAGTTATTTTGAAAATCAGGGAAGGGATGCTTTTTGATCCAAAGGGAGCTCATAATGCGTTTTTACTCTGTTTCTTTTTAATTGACGATTTAAATCTTTGCGAATCAAATAAGATTACGGAGCAATCTTCGGGAGTTCGTGAGCGCTAGCGAGCAGGGATAAGTAGTACTGTAAAAAAAAAAAAAATATAAAAAAAAATCAAAAGCGTTACTTAATATATGAAGCAGCTACGCTGCGCGTTATTTTCAAAAACTTTTTTTTAGAAAACTCTTTCTACAATTAAAAAAAAAAAAAAAAACCACTTTTCTACGGGGTTTAGAATCCTCCTTCTGTAGTTTTGAAAAACGTTTTAGGAATATTTGGAAACCTTTTTTTCTGAAATATTTAGAAACTTTTAAAAGTATTTCGAAAAAATTTCTGTCTGATCTACTGGGAGGGACCACCACTCAAGCAGTAGCATCAATAGCTCTCCAGATGTACAGCTTGAATGACTCCGTATTAAAATCCGAAAAATGTGATTAGCTCCGGCAAATAAGTTGCCAACAATTTCGCTACCATTTTCTAGCCAGGTAAAGGAGCTCTGGTAGATGTGCTTCCTATATTCACCTGTGCTCAATGATCTCAAAAACAATCATCCTACTATCTCTCCTATTACCTCGAAATTGTGTACCTATAGGTCAGTTGTATTTTTTGATTTTAGTTCATATTGCAACAAAAGCGTGTTTTTTTTTTTTTTTTAATTTTAACTATAAATTTATATTCAACTTTATCGGGAATGTCAGATGGAATCTTAAGATTCGTCACAAATGAATTCAACGTATATTTTGCGCTGATCGTTGCAAAATATTTCTGTTTTGCTCTAAAAATGTCAGTCAGTTACCCGTGGAATTGCCATCATACAGCGTGTCAAGTTGATCCTCGTTGGATCAAATTGGTGATTTTGAAGAAATATTTTTAAAAACATTTTTGTATGCAAAGATATATGTCAACAAAGGTTTTCAAACGAAATTTGATGGGAAAATAGTAACAGAATTACGTTACATTCTTTTTTTTTTTGGTACGTGAGTAACAAAAATTTAGAAAAATCAAAATGTAAAAAGTATATAATAAACTAAACCCGATCTCCCCGACTTGTAATTTCTATCCTGTAAAGCATTTTAAATATTTCTATCGTTATAAAAAGCAAAAAACCTCGGGTAATATTTTCCCTTTTGGTTTGAGTAGAAAATTTTCACACAACACCCTATTGAGTATGAATTCGTTATGTATTCCTCTGCTCGAGAAAATGCAGATCGCAACCACCTTGCGCAAGTCTCGCTACCTTCACCTAATGCCCAATTATCTGCAGTTGGGGTTTTTAAAACAGTACATTAAATGGCATCCGTGGCGACTTTTCGCCGGAGTCGTCTCGCACCTCTCCATGGGTGTCTCATCCCACTTCTATAAAAGGTTGAGGCACCCTGAAATCCGAGCTTCGTCATTGAGCGAGAAGAACAAAGGAGAGAGAATTTAGGCCACGCCGACTCGAGCTTCTTCCATTTTCTTTTCTCTAATAATGCGAGTGTTTGTTTTCGGTCGTTTGTGTTCGGAATGTTTCGTGAGACGAGCGAGTCATTCCGAAGGTATAAATTCGGCGAGTTTGTACATGGCATTGAAAGTTTTGGCATTTGATGTTGAACAGAATTTATGCCAATAAAGCGTTAACAGAGTTCAAAAACCTTCAGAACAGGGAAGTCAAATTGCTGACGCGACTCGTAAATAAATTTCAATTACTTATCTAGAATTTAGCTAGTCGTTTTCTCAAAGGGAAAATTATCACATAGAAAAAGAAAATCAACCTGGGCTATACGTATAGACAGATTTGTGCCTGCTTGCACGTACGCGCGTAGGGGAAACAGGGAAGATGGGACACATTATGCCATGCCATGCCATGTAATAGCTAACAGGCCTGGGGGGAACCCCCATTTACCTGACTTGGTAAAGGATAGAGAGCAGGAGAAACGTGCCGGAGCACACTTACTGGAAAAAAGAAGGGGGGGGGGAGCAAGCTTATGGCCTCGCTAGGACTGCGAGGCCGCTTGTGAGGGCATCAATCAGTTTCTGTCGGACCTGGAGCTGGGAGAGAACTTGGGTGAGTGGGCCAACACCTGGCTTGATTCCGGAGTGGAGAGCTGCTGGATTGCAAGCGGTCTCGGTAAAAAGTCCGTTGTGGTCGTGGGGGCAGTTCGTTGAGTCCTTCTTGTCCAGGCATTTCCTTCTTGGGCGGGGAAGGTCCGGGGCCTGGTCGTTCCGGGCAGATGGGAGCGTTTGCGGTGTGGGCGCCTCCGCAAAGGGCACAGCAGGCTGGTGATGACTTGTCCTTTGAGCATTCGTAAGAGCGATGCTCTTGAGCGCACTTCAGACATCGTGGAGCTCGAAAACACTTCGCAGCGGTGTGGCCGAAGCGTTGGCAACGTACAGATGTCGACTTTGGGTGGAGACGCTCGACAGAGATGCGAAGGTATCCGATGTGGCTAACTCCAAAAATATCCTCAGCTTTTTCAGTCTTCAGTACGGCTATGTAGAGGGGAAGTGGTTTTCTTTCAGGGCCGGTCTGCATCTGGAGAACTTTGGTGACCTCAAAACCGGGTCCATTTAGGTCATCTTGGATCTCGTTTGTTGGTAGGACAGGGGAAGACCCCTGATAACCACCTTGAGGGGTCTTTTGCTTGGGAGGACGCGGCTGTGAAATTGCATTTTGTGCTCTTGGAGATAGCGCTCGACTAGATCGATGCCCTCGGTGAGCGAGGGGAAGACTTGGACGTCATCACCGATGAGTTTCCCTTGTATGGATCCTGCACAAAGCTTGTCGAGTTCAGCAAGTAGTTTTACCGGGTCAGGAGCATTGGCAATCGTTATGGGTGGCGGTCTGGTCCCTGCTGTGCAGGGCCGGATTAAGGATTTGGAGTCTCATAGGCAATGAAAGTGATGGGGCCCCATCACATCATGCAATATTATTAGGAAATGTATTTCAGCATTTCCTAATATAACAAGTCTAAATAACTAAAATAGGGGGATCATGAGGGAAATCACAAATCACAACGAAAGCCCACAAATCACAACGGAATAACTTTATATATCCTTAAAAAGAGGCTTTGCAACGCAAACTTAGAAGTCCATGTAAGATTCCATCTCAAACAGGGAGTATGGGTGTCCTTCCCTGAAATTTTTTTGAAATTACAGTTCAAAAATTGTAATTTCAGACGGCCCTCTGTGATGTTTTGGTCTTTTTTCGTAACGTTAAGGCAATTGATAGATTTCGAGGACCTCTACCTCAAAGTAAATAATAGTTTTTCTTTTAATTTAAGTAAAACTTAGTTGCCAAGTATCCAAGTAAAGTAAGTCGTCCAACCAAAATTGGAAGTTGTTACGAGAAGTCACTGTAACGTAAATGTACTACAAGATACAAAGAAAATGTTTAGGCATATCTTTAGAATTACTGGAGTAACTTTTACTTATTATACTTCATTTTAAAAGAGAATCAAAAAACTAACAAAATAATAAATAATTGCACTTAAAACTATTTTTTAATTTTAGGTTTGAATACTATCTCAGATCTCACATTTTTTCGAATACATTTAGCGAAATGTACACTGAAAATAATTGACAGAAATTCGTAACATAGAGATCATGGTTTCCTTCCGCTTTATATGAGATTGTTTTCAAAACCATAGTTAATTCTTTTTTGAGACACTGTAGCTGCTTTCTGTTTGTTGACTTTTTTAACAACAAAAAAATAAATAAAGAAAAAAATATTACTTCATACTGTTGATACTGTGTGCAATTCTTATCAATTCTTTGAACACTTCATCATCAAGTAACTCCGTTCAATTGAAATATTTAATCTTTAGAATTTAGGAATATAAAATTGTTAACTCCTTAAGACCGAGGCCGGCCGTATACGGCTTTGTAACTTAGATCCGAGTCCGCCCGTACCCGGCCGAGTTCTGCGAATTCAGGGGTGGTGGGTAGAAGAAGACACCCTGCTGCGAGACCTCCCCGAAGAAGACCCTTTCTTCTAGCCGATAGCTATTTAGCAAGTGATAGCGACAACTGGATGAATGGGGAGCTGCTAATGACTGGATGTCGCTTGGCTTCCTCAAAAAATGAGAAAAGATGAATGCGTTGTACGATTTCGTTTCAATTTCTTCCACTTCTAATCCTCACTTTTTTGTACCACTTTTTAAAAATAAATTCTATTCTAGGATTTATAAATTAATGTTTTGTATAATTTTTATGATAATTCGTACAACATTAAAGCACAAACTTTGCAAATAACTGTATATACATGCTTCAGGTTTACAAGGAACCTCGAAACACGGGTGTGCAATTACTACTTGCAATATTTCGCCATCTATTAACCTTTTCCTTTTTCATTATTTTTATTTTCAACCCAAATGTAATTATTTCTTTCCAGTTTTAGAAACTTAGAAGTATTACTCAGCAAATCAGAGCTTGGAAGGCATCTAAACAAAACAAATCTGCCCAGAGCTTTAACTTGCTCGTGAAAATATACTGCACCCCACCACACAACTGTTACCCAAACAGTAGCGCCCCACAAAAAGTGAGATAGGAGGTCATAATTCCATAAGGACTTAAAACACACATAACATGTAAAAATGTATGCATGGGTCAACCAACTCCAGTATTCAGGTCGCACGAATGATTAAAGAAGATGCCTTAGATACTAGTTCTCTCAGAATGGTCAAAAGAAAAGAATTTTGTTACGATATTATACAATTTACAAACTACCGTATCATCCACTTTACCTTTAGAGTTCAAAATTTTGAGTAAAGTGATACTTGCTAGCAATATAATATATATTTGCACTTATAAAAATTTAATCACAAAATAGCATTTTCTAGTTTTCTTCTGAACAACATGTTATTCATTAATTTGGGAAATTCAGTCAGTTTGTCAACATGTAAATTCAGAACCATGATTTACAAAAAAAAAAAAAAAAAAAAAAAAAAGGTGAAAAATGACAATCTGCTTAAATCTTCAAAAACAGTTGTCTCTGAAGTGGGATAAACAGAAATTTCTAATGGCGCTAAGTCACATTGTAATATTCCTTTAACGATTGTAGTGTAACAAACACCAAAAAATCGGATTTAATTCTTTCCTAAATTCATTTTATCAATTTAAAAAGACATTATCTCTTGCTTTCAGTAGCACATCCCACAACTTTGTTTCCTTGAAAATATAAATTAATTGTTAAATTCTTCAAACAAATTAAAGTACATATTTACTTCTGTATAAATGGCATTATTCAGGAAAACATCATCAGAATAAATTTTAGGGAATATTTTTTTAAAATCATGTCATACAGCATTTTACTTACTGATAAATATAAAGAAAATCTAAATCTGTGCTTCTACATCTGTTGCATTTACACTTTTAGCACTAATTTAGAATTAATTGATTTTTTAAGAGAAAACAAATGTCACCTCCTTCCCCCAATATGAAATTGTTGTCAATAATAATTAAGCGATTTCAGAGTTGCATCAAAACAAGAAAACTTTCGTTCAGTACAGATTTATCTATCTTGCATTTCTATGTTAAAAAGTTGTATGCTCTCATCTTTATCATATTCGATTAGCTAGTTATATACGATAACCATGGCAACTTGTGTGTTTGTGGGTTGGAGGGGCGGGGGGCAATTTTGCCTTACTTTCAAAAGTAAAGAGGCCTTGCCCTCTCACTTTTCAGAGTTAAAAATTAACAATCGACTGAAAAATTATTTCTACTCGGATTGATTTTACGTATTAATTTATTTTGCGGGAATAAAACCAAAAAACTCCAAAAAAAACTGAATTTTTCTTATGTTATTTCATTGGAATGAAGATTATAATTGGAAGAGTTCATGGCCGGATTTGGAAGTGTGGAGGCCCCGGGGCAAACGAAGGAGTGGAGGCCCCTAATCAGGGTTCGAAAAGATCATCATATTTTCGAAAATATCCGATACTTTGATATACCGTAGAAGACCATTATAACGCCGACCTATATAACGCAATTCTTCTACAAAACCGTACAACTTTCCAGAAGTAAACAATAGGTTTTGAAGTTAAAAAAATACCTCTTTTGGTTATGCAAATATAAAAATTGTTATTTTGAAACAGTTTTTCATCTTTTCATCTTAATCCAAAGCTTTTAAATGGAAATTAGTACCCCCCCCCCCCCCCCCCCTTGCAGTAAACAGAAAATACCAGATGGCTCTTGCAAATGCAGCTGTTATGCAAACCAAGAAGCTAGCAGAAGTGCAGGATAATGCACTTTCGTTTGATTGTGAAACATATTTATTTGTGAATAACTAATTGTAATGTTGGTGCTTTAATACTCATTGCAGATAAAACTCTTTCTGAAGTGCTAATATAGAGACATATTCTGAACTTTAGTTTCAAAATTTGTGAAATGACCTATATAACGCAAAAACCTGTTTAACGCAAAAGCTCTGGTCTCAAGGTGTGCGTTATAATGGTCTTCTACTGTATATACGAATATTTTGATATATGTGTACATATCCGATATGTTCGACCCGTGAAAGCTAGGATATTTTGTAAAAATTTTATTGTGGAGGCCCCGGGGCAGTAGCCCCGCCTGCCCTCCACTAAATCCGGCTCTGGAAGAGTTAGTCTACGGTGGCTATTCATCCCAAATTTTGACGCCAAACTCCATTTTTATCTGTCATTTAATAAGTAATGTCAAAATCCAATTACATAGACTAGTTTTATTTTAAAAAAGAAAAAAAAGGGGGAAATAAATAAGATTTCGTGGCTTCCCCACTAAGCATTCTCTTAACCCCCGTTTTTTGAGGAAAAGATTTTTTTTTTTTTTTTTTCATTATTACTCTTGAAAAATTATCTTTCTATTATTTTCTTTTAACTTTCCTTTTTTTTCTCCTGACTGGGATAGCTTTTATTACTTGTCCGTAGTATACTCAGAAATGGAAAAGAGATAGGGGTGCAATTTCTTCCAAATGTTTGAAAATAGTTTCAAAAACATTCTTTCAGTAATTATTCTCATCAGTTTGTGCAAATGGAATTGATTGAAATTGGAAAATTTAAATTATTGCATAATAAATCTTAAGCTTGTGCTTGATTTGTAATGTTCTTATTTAAGATTAATATCATCTACGCGTTGAAGGCGGCTAATATATGTGTATAAGATATATTAAGATTTACAATCAATATGCGAAAGTTAAGGGATTTGGGAATCAACCCGGCAAACCTTCTCTCGCCATGCCCCTGTTACATATATTTTTTCTGATTTTCTGTAATTCTAAAATATGTCTCTTAAAAATCTAAAAAATATTTATTTTTCTGAAAAAAGAATGTTTTATAATTTTATTATAGCCTTTTTCAATAACTTTATAAAAAAGGAAAACATTTATTAAAAAGAACTATATGTTTTATAATTTATTATTCTGCAGAAGAATAAAAGTTATTGGCTGTGCTCAAACTTTTTAATCAATCGAAATCGGGAGAAATGTTTCCAAAAACTAAAGCTGCTAGAAAGGTTAGGCATTTTGCGCTGTAGGCTGAACATGATATCCAAAAAAATGAAACCGAACTTATTAGCAATATGGTTAGGAACTGATGGAAAGTCACGCTGTGAGACCACCTCAAAGATCCTTTCTTCCGACCGAAGTATTTTCAACTGATGGGACAAGTGACAGTGATGTACAATTCCCAATGGCAATACAACTACAAGGGTTGATAGCTAATAACTTGTGAAGATGCCCGCATTTCGGGAGGAAGGGGGAAAGGAAGAAACTTTTATATTCATTCTTTTTCATTTTGATTTTTGAATATTTTTTTTTGCAATTCAGATGTTTTATTCCTAATTTTAAAACATCCCATGTGTCTATAGATCGCAGACAGCTGAACCAACATACGCGATAAACACTAGCCTAGGGAAATAGCGAAAAAGGCTGCACGCCTGAAGCGCGACAGCGATTAAGGTGACAGCTTACCACGCCTCCTGTAATTAGTGCACACAAGAACTGACGAGATGCTGCCGAAGGGGGTCTCAGAGTGGACGATTCCATTTCCAAAAAAGCTTGATCTAAAAAGTCAGGACCTAACTGTAGTAAAAAATTCCCCCCTTCCCGGTCTTAAAGAGTTAATCATCAGTTTTCTAATTGATATTCAGTAAGTTCAGTTCTAATTGATAGTCTTGAGAATCATAAAATAGTCCGAACTTAGTTTTGGACGTTATACTTGGACTGAGCTGTTCAGTTTGGACTTTCTAACGGAGGTTAAAATAACGTTATATCTATGGTTTAGCAAACAGGACTTCATGCATAGGTCGTTGTAACGGAAGGGTTGTAGTAATGGAAGGTCAATCTAAAGAGCGTTGACTGTATTACATACAAATTATCCTACCTTCATCTTTTAAGCATTTTGTCCCAATGTATTTTTCTTTTACTTGCCATAATAAAAATTAGTTTGCTTAAGTGCAAGTAAAGTACATAACTTCAACTATCTTACTATAATGCAATTTATATTGCAGAATAGAAAAAAACCTTGTGGAATACTTTTATGACCAATCTTCGGAAGTGTTTCCAGTGCATACGATTTTCGAGAATGGGGAACTAAAACAATCTACATAATAGTCCAAGTCATAAAGTTTGATTACCTATTCAAATTTTACACCTGCTTTTTTTTTTGGTCCGTTTTTTTTTTTTTTTTTTTTTTCACACAGCCATCCGCTCATTGGTGATCCGCTCCCAAATGCCAGTTCTTATCTCTTCCCATTGATTCTAAGAAACTGGTTCCGGCGGCTGGATCAAAGAGCTGACCACTTGTGTACTCTTGAGGGATCCTGGAATGTTTGGCAGCAGTAGCAACGGAGAGAGGGTGGAGAGAGCGAGTTAGGAAAGAAAGAAAGAAAGAAAACAGTTGGGGCCTAAAACAATTTTTTGTTGGAATTTGGAAAAAGAACTTTTTTCAATTTTAAGATGCTTGGAGCCCCTTGAAAGTCTTGGGGCCCTTAGGCACCCGCCTAAGTTGCCTATTTGGTAATCCGGCCCTGTTGCTGTGCTAGGGTTGGCAGTAGGAAGTATGGGGGCCGTACTTGCTTCAGTTTGAACATCTTCGTGAGCATCCTTCTTGTCATCCACATGAAGGGGAGAGAACTTGTTCTGCAAGGGCAGTTCGGGTTTTGCGGGAACGGGAGGAAGTGAAACTTGTGGGTTTTGGTTGGCGTCTTCGGCGTCCATTTCATCATGGGGGGAGTTGTCGAAAGGAGGATCTAGTTTGTATCTTGCAAAATCTTGATGTCGACGATTTCCTGGCGGAGCCTTCGATGAGTGGCTGTCCAGGATCTTTGGTCGGTTCTATCCAGACTGCTTAGTAAGGATCCAGTATAGTTTAACATTCCTTCAATCGCGGCTTGGTCGGTGCAAGTTTCTAGGTCCTTTCTAACTTGGGTGGAATCGTATTGATGTTTCTCCAGAACTTGATCAGTAGTCCTTCGCTTTTTGCCTAACGAGTTGCTCCGAGAGGAGGTCGTGGAGGCGAAGGAGCGGGGAGAAGCGGCAGCGCTGGACCGGGGGACGGTTTCGATGACGGAATAAACCCCGCTGGACCTGACAAGGGCCTCTACGCCGTTATCCCCGGGAGCGGCCGCCTTCTTCCGCGGTGCTTGCTTGGGCATCGGTTGCGAGCGAGCGAGAGAAAAACACGTCCGTCCGGATCGGACGCTCGACGTGGAAAATCGAAATGACCAAATGGACACCTTAGCCACGTTCACAAGTCCCTTTTATAACCCGGATATCCATACTCCTGCTCGGGAAAAAAAAAAGGTTGCAAATTTCCCCGTTCACATGTGAGAAGCAAATGGATGTTCGTTCCAAAATTAAAAATTTGGAGAAAACCAGCACAAATGGTAGGTAAACCATTGTCTTGGGGCAAGAGGTAGAACCAGTAGCCCTGGTATGTGCTGATCTACAGCAGGATTTTTAAAAAAAATCATGGAAAGGCTATCCAATTCCGCAATTTAAATTTAAAACGCATTTTACTAAAAACTTGAAAATGTTCATTTACATCCCTTTGCTTCTTCCTGCCTCATGTGATCATGTGAAAAACGCTGATATCTCGCAAAGTGGTTTTATCTAGCGCCGTAAACAAGTTTGCAATCTGCATTCTCGTTAGAAATCCGAAAAAAAAAAAAAAAAAAAACTCGAGTTCAAAGCAGGAGGTAAGAAAACGGAATGCGGTGGTACGCAGATTACAAGAGCGCCATGTGAATGTGCTTTTTCTCACGTTGGAGCAATTATCTCGCATCCCCCTATAATTAAGTAATCATTAAAATAATATAGTACATTAATTTAAAATTTTCAGAACTCCTTTGCTTAGAAGGACATTTATTATAATACGTGAAATACACCGCCAGCTCAGTCATTTCCAGCCGAGGACTGCAGTTTCGTGCTTATTAGCACTCATCAGCCCGACATAGGAAAGTGACTGAGCTGGAGATGGAAAACCTCTTAAGGAAGCCAAGAGTGCCAAACAAACTGGTAGCTAATATAGAATTAGCGCAAACCAGACGAGTGACCGAAACAATGGTTCGGTTCAACTCGAATTTTGAAGGCAAGGCAGGTATATTCACAGTAAGGTACCGCCCTATAGCCAGGGCTAAGGCAGAAATACGTGAAATACACCGCCAGCTCAGTCATTTCCAGCCGAGGACTGCAGTTTCGTGCTTATTAGCACTCATCAGCCCGACATAGGAAAGTGACTGAGCTGGAGATGGAAAACCTCTTAAGGAAGCCAAGAGTGCCAAACAAACTGGTAGCTAATATAGAATTAGCGCAAACCAGACGAGTGACCGAAACAATGGTTCGGTTCAACTCGAATTTTGAAGGCAAGGCAGGTATATTCACAGTAAGGTACCGCCCTATAGCCAGGGCTAAGGCAGAAATACGTGAAATACACCGCCAGCTCAGTCATTTCCAGCCGAGGACTGCAGTTTCGTGCTTATTAGCACTCATCAGCCCGACATAGGAAAGTGACTGAGCTGGAGATGGAAAACTTCTTAAGGAAGCCAAGAGTGCCAAACAAACTGGTAGCTAATATAGAATTAGCGCAAACCAGACGAGTGACCGAAACAATGGTTCGGTTCAACTCGAATTTTGAAGGCAAGGCAGGTATATTCACAGTAAGGTACCGCCCTATAGCCAGGGCTAAGGCAGAAATACGTGAAATACACCGCCAGCTCAGTCATTTCCAGCCGAGGACTGCAGTTTCGTGCTTATTAGCACTCATCAGCCCGACATAGGAAAGTGACTGAGCTGGAGATGGAAAACCTCTTAAGGAAGCCAAGAGTGCCAAACAAACTGGTAGCTAATATAGAATTAGCGCAAACCAGACGAGTGACCGAAACAATGGTTCGGTTCAACTCGAATTTTGAAGGCAAGGCAGGTATATTCACAGTAAGGTACCGCCCTATAGCCAGGGCTAAGGCAGAAATACGTGAAATACACCGCCAGCTCAGTCATTTCCAGCCGAGGACTGCAGTTTCGTGCTTATTAGCACTCATCAGCCCGACATAGGAAAGTGACTGAGCTGGAGATGGAAAACCTCTTAAGGAAGCCAAGAGTGCCAAACAAACTGGTAGCTAATGTAGAATTAGCGCAAACCAGACGAGTGACCGAAACAATGGTTCGGTTCAACTCGCCTTCAAAACCTGCCTTGCCTTCAAAATTCGAGTTGAACCGAACCATTGTTTCGGTCACTCGTCTGGTTTGCGCTAATTCTATATTAGCTACCAGTTTGTTTGGCACTCTTGGCTTCCTTAAGAGGTTTTCCATCTCCAGCTCAGTCACTTTCCTATGTCGGGCTGATGAGTGCTAATAAGCACGAAACTGCAGTCCTCGGCTGGAAATGACTGAGCTGGCGGTGTATTTCACGTATTTCTGCCTTAGCCCTGGCTATAGGGCGGTACCTTACTGTGAATATACCTGCCTTGCCTTCAAAATTCGAGTTGAACCGAACCATTGTTTCGGTCACTCGTCTGGTTTGCGCTAATTCTATATTAGCTACCAGTTTGTTTGGCACTCTTGGCTTCCTTAAGAGGTTTTCCATCTCCAGCTCAGTCACTTTCCTATGTCGGGCTGATGAGTGCTAATAAGCACGAAACTGCAGTCCTCGGCTGGAAATGACTGAGCTGGCGGTGTATTTCACGTATTTCTGCCTTAGCCCTGGCTATAGGGCGGTACCTTACTGTGAATATTTATTATAATAGTTTGCAGGATTCCAAAATAAAATTTCTTCATTGAAAAAAAATCACTATGTGGAGTAACAAAAGTTTTCAAATTTAGTCGATGCTGTGCAGACTTATGTTTGAAACACAAAAACCATCTTCATTCCATGGGGATGGAGTTGAATAAAATACTATTTTAGACGAAGCTAAAAGAGAATGTACGTTCACATTAAAATAATCTTTTAAACCTGGTTCGTAGCAAAATACCACTTTAACTGCATGTAAATTATCAGGAGAAAAAACGACGTACAATTTTCTATCTTAATGGATTTTTACCTAGATAACTTTGGTAATGTACAACCAGGGCTGTGCCCATCTGGGGGTGGGGACAAACTGCGCCATTGAATTTTTTGTTTTGAGAGGCATTTTTCCTTTTTTGGGGGGCTCTTGCTTTTGGGAATTTGGGATCGCGATATTTAGGTGTGCTCTTGATCTTGGGGGGGGGGGCACCCCTGGCATAACACAAAGGCAGTCCATGGCGGTACTGGTGCCGAAACGCATCGGGTACCGAATCGCCGTTCCCGTACTGTTTTTTAAGGAATGAATTATTGAACATCATTTGCTTTTAAAAGAAATATTTAGTCTTCAATCTCTGAATCTGCCTTCTGCTATGAAAAGTCTATGCTTAAAAGCTCTCATCTTTCCGGAAGTGCAATATCTTTATGTGTTTTTGACAACTGAGACATTAAGTTGTAACGATTGATTCCAAAGACAAAAATCAAGAAAACTGATGAACTTGGTTTCGCAAATTGGAATAAACGAGGCATTCGATACGTTTTCTAGAGTACCATGGTTAGAAATGTTATACTTACCAAAAAGATAGTCACACACTCCATCACAGAAATGTTCAATAACATTCATGTCTGGGGATTTAGTTGACCAATGGAAATATTTTAAGTCAGAATATTGTTTCTGTAGCCTGTCTAGCCCTTCCTTGATGCATTGTCCTCTGCTGGAATTGTCCATATCCTTCGGGATGCACAATGGACATGAATGAGTATAGGCAGTCGAATAGGATGTCTATGTATTTTTTACCAATTAAAATAATATCTAGACGTATCAGGGGTCCGATATCATTCCAAAGTTCACCTGCGCGATGCAATCGGAAACGAGACTCGTCACGTTTTTCCAGTCGTGAGATCAACAGTCCTATGATGGTATTGGTGGCTCAGGAGAGGCGTAAAGATTTGTGTCATTCAGTCAACAATGGTAAACTAAACAAGTCTTCGGCGACTCGCGAAAACCCAAACCCCTGATGATCTATTGAACAGTTCATACGCTGGTGCTTATTGATGCTCCAAAATTAAATTCTGCAGCATTTTTTGGGATAGTTGCTCGTCTGTCAAAAGTTTAATGATTGTGATCAGCTATCTTTGGTCACGCTCATTTTCTCAATCTTTTTTCAGTTACAATGACACTTGAAGTTCTATATGTTTTACTAGATTCCTCAAAGTTAAGGTCACTCTAGAAATAGTCATAGGAAAAAATCAAAACTTTATCCTAACCTCGGAAATGTTACTATGCCCCGTTTCTCGCGCGCCAATTGTAACATCGCGTTCAAACTCATTTTAATCACAATTATACCTGCCAATGTAGAAGGAAGTACACTCGATCTAGGAACTTAGTCCATACACTTTTCATCTGATATGCCAACTGCTGATAGCATCACATTGCTCTACTTCGTTCCATGCCTCTCTTGTTATTTACATACGCATGCGTATGCTAGTTATTTTGGTACTTCAGTACACTTGACTTGTGAGTAGCTCCGATACTGGAAAATTTACGACTGTACTCTTCTTTTGATTGTCCCACCCACTCCTCATTAGAAATTTTCTACGAATTTTTATTTCACGGTCAGAGAAGCAAAGTCCCCCAAATCTTTATACTGGAACTTAGCAGGTAGGATAAAGTTCGTATCACCCAGTTTAATGAAATAGTTTTATTGCATCAATCTTATGGTTGTAGGTGTGTCGTGTGTAGACACCCCTACAATGAAAGCATCACGTAAGTGTGGCGTTGTTTTTAAGGCAAGTCAACGGAGGGTTATTTCTAAAACCTTTTATTCATTTTTTGGGTTTGTGCTCAAGGTTTAAGTGGTGCGAAAACCGCTACACCCGCTTCCAAAAGTTTAGCGCGAATCGTAAAATATCACTCACTCACAACCTCTGTAGCAATTTGCACTTCTTTAATTCAGATTGGTTTTCGGAAATTAAAATTTTGCTTTCCGCGGTTAACTTTTTTCAATGAATGTAGTAGAGAGGACTTTTATTATCAAGCGTACGATGTTCTCATATTTTCAAATACGTTGAAGTTTTCTTACACTGTATTTTAGAATTAACTACTGTCAACATAACTAAAACTTCCTTGTCTCAAAAAGTCCCCAAAACCATTTCCAAAACCATTCCTCCCTCCATTTCCAAGCGGTTCATAATCTTTGCAACGATTCAATCCCAACTCGAATCTGCTTTTTTCCAGGCCGCTTCCCGCCATATATAAGTCGACCGATTTCTCCGTCCAACAATAGAAGTGATTCACTCCACCCTCTAAGACAAGCCCCACGCTAAATTTAGTCACTCGATGTGCCAGATGATGTTTTGCTTCCCTGGTGAACAACCGTAGCAAACGATATTTTTAATCTGGTTATTGTTGTTTTCAGCTGAAGTTCTGTTTTTTACTTTCCTCTATCTATACTAATCATTGAGAAGGAATACTAATGGAGGGAGCCATAGCAAATGTCTCAGTGAAATAAGCTTGGGATCCAATGTTTCCCAGGTCAGGTGACTTTTTTGGCTGGGAAGTTGTCGCGTTTTGGCACGCAATCACTCTTTTGGCATTAAATATTTTTCAGACGACGCGACGGCGCTTATTATGAAGTCGGGACTACAAATCAGAGCAACTCTGACTCCAACTCCTTTACCGCATAATAATAAATAAATAAATAAATAACGAATACAAATACAGGCCTATCATTCAAACTCCCTCTCCCCACTTCTTTCCGGATATTAAAATATAATGTAGTTGCATTTTTCATGTATTTTGATGCTTATTCCCTAAAATGACGGGCATGTACAAATAGTTTAAAGTGTTCTGTTATTGACTGAAAATTTATGGATTCATATGTATTGTAATCAATGTTTTGAAAGGATTTCATACGCAGGCATACTAGTATTTAAATTGAAGCATAAAAATAGAAAATCTTTATTCTTGCGCATCTGCTGTTCACAGGAGCTTGGCGAGAAGATACTCGCCAGCAAAGCAAATGTACACAAAATGCTTAAGAGCCGTTAAAATAATTACTAGTTAAGTAAAAAGTGTTTTTATGGAACTAAAATGTTATTTTCACTCAAGATATACAATGTTTTACAACTTTTATAGGTAAAATAAGTACAAAAATTTAAAAATTACAAGCTATTGTGGAATATGTACTCGTTGAATGCATATAAATGTTATTTTTTCTTTATTTAGAAGTAAAAACATTCGTATGCTAGGGGGACCTCCTGGTGTGGCTTTTTCCTCACAGTTTACAATGCTAGAATACTGCACTATTACTATAAATCTAATTTTTCTCTTCTACAGTTAAAATTCGTTATCATACATGGCTTCAGCTAATGAAAACTTCTTCAGCGGTTACGGTCAACTCGAAATTGCTCCCCAAGCCACATGGTACTGTTGCCGTATCGGGATAGTAGGGTTGCACTCTCTCCATCTATTCCTTCTCAATGATACTAATACTAGTGTTCGCCCAGTGGTCGAAATTTGACCACATTCATAAATGAATATTTGAGAAAACTTGTATGAATTTAACTAAGTCTAACATTTTTATTTCTACTCTTACTCATGTTTACTGCATATCTGGAAGCATACAATTTTTATATGTACACAAAATAACAAACAGTAATAATTTATTTCAATTTTGCTTTTTGTCTGTTAATCTCAAAATAAATTGATAAAAGGGGATATTTCGGTAATGGGGTTGTAAAACTTAAGAGCTTTTATTCAATATCAACGTAAACATCAAAAACGTTACATCACTTAATCATCAAACGTAAATCTCTTTCTCAAACCCGGTAATTCCGAAAAACATCCAACGTCTTACAAAAATCGTAATTCCAATCCCCATCGTTGCCATTCTCAATAACCCAAGTTCTTGCTTACAATCGGCCATCCTACAATCTAGTCGCCCACGACCTAGAGTATATAGTCTTGCAAGTGAATAGGCAACTTCTTGGCTCTTTGCTTACGGAATGTATATACTTCGTCGTTCATATGCTGTGTAGTCTCATCAGTCTCGGGAAACGGGGAGATGAGTTCGCTCGACGGTAACGGTTCGCTAGCTTGTAATTCATCATCTGAATAGCTGCACGTCACATTGTCTAGTGTGCTATCTTCTTCGTTCACAATGTGAAATAGTTTGATTTGTGAAGCCTGTGCAGTAGTTGTATGTGGCCGCCTTTTGCGCCCTTGCCCTTGTGTTCGGAAGTCCGCAACTTGATACACATCTGATGGTAGGACTTTAATTATTGCAAAAGGACCTCGGTACTTGACTTGAGTTTTAGTGCTACTTCCAGTACATTCTGGCGCTCGTTTTATCACAACCACATCGCCAACTGAATACTTATAAGTTTCGCAATGACGTTTGTCAAAACCATGTTTCATTTTCTTCTGAGCTTTCAAAATGTTTTCCCGGGCTTCTTCTCGGAGTGATTCAGGTCGTGAGTATTCATCGGAATCAGGCAACAAATCTTTTGGAAAATCTCCAAGCTTCACTGGTTTAAAACCGTATAACAGTTCAAAGGGTGGTTTACCTGTCGATTTGCTTGGGGTCCAATTTATACACCGTTGAACATCAGATAGCGTTTTATCCCAATCTTTGTGAGAATCCTTTCGAACAGCTGACGATATCATTGGGATAAGAACACGATTTATTCTCTCGACTTGACCATTTGCTTGTGGTCTTTGACTGCAATTCAATGTATGTTTTATACCATACTTTGAACAAAACTCTTCAAAACTATCTGACTTGAAACATTGTGCACGATCTGTTACCACACGATTAGGACTTCCAAAATCATTTATAAATTCTTCAAAGTGTTTTAAAACACATTTAGATGAGCAGCTGGAACAAGGATGTAAACGTACAAATTTTGTCAAGTTATCAACAAATACCAAGAGTTCGTTATTGCGATTTGAACTTAGAACAAAAGGACCCAGAAAATCTAAATGAATTATGTCAAATGGTCGTTTTCCTGGTGGGATAGGGTTTAGTTTTCCTTGAACTTTTCCTGATGGAATTTTCGCAAAGGCACATGTTACGCATTGTCGTATATGTTGTCTAATGTAGCTGATCATCCGGGGAAACCAAAACTGTTGAGATATTAAAGAGACAACTTTATCTACTCCAAAATGTCCAGTAAAATCATGAAATCGTACAGCAAGATACTTTCGCATCGACTTGGGCATTACGAATTGTTTTCTTTTCTTCCCATCTATAACTGGCACATGGTATGAAATGCCGTTGATTAGTTCAAATTTGGCATCAAGATTCTTCTGCTTGTTCAGTTTAGGGTTTTTCAACATTTCAATAATAGCTTGCAGTTCCTCATCTTGTGACTGTATCAGGGCTACTTTGTCCTCTTCCGTAGCAATGTATAACACTTTAGGCTCCGACTGATTATCGTTTCCCTTGTCTTGCCTACACTGATTTTCATCATCAGCGTTTTCAATTGGAGCACGACTTAGGGCATCCACATGCAGCATTTGAGATCCAGGTCTTTGTTTTACTTCGTAGTCAAATTCGCTCAATTGCTCAGCCCACCTGGCAATTTGTGGTTTTATATTTCTTTGACTGTTCAAATAAGCTACTGCAGAACAATCCGTAACTAGTGTGAATCTGAGACCAAGAAGCAAGGGTCGAAGTCTATTAACGGACCAAACTACAGCTAATAATTCTAATCTGCTAGAGTGATACTTTTCTTCATCTGTGGTTGTTCTTCGACTAACACAGTAAACAAGATGTAACAAATTATTTTCATCCCGTTGAAGTAACATACCCGCCAATCCCAAAGAACTTGCATCAGTGTGAAGTTCAGTTTCATGACGTGGATCAAATAATTTCAAAACTGGCTTTGACGTTAATATTCTACGAAGCCTCTCAAATGCTTCTTGGTGCCTATAATTCCAGAGAAACGAATGGCCACTCTTCAATAATAGAGTAAGTGGAGCAGCAATGGAGGCATATCTTTTAATGAATCGTCGAAAGAATCCTGTCAGTCCTAAGAATCGGCGTACTTCTTCCTTAGACTTTGGTACAGGAAATTCAGAAATTGCAGAGAGCTTTCTCGGTCCAGGTCGAATACCTTCTCTGGTCACAACAAATCCCAAGTATTCAACTTCAGACATTCCAAACTCACATTTTGATAATTTCAGAGTTAATCCTGCATTACTTAAACGTTTAAGCACTTCTCGCAGTTTAATCATCATGGTTTCAAAATCTAAGCATCCAAAAAAAATATCATCCACGAAACACGATACACCATTCCACAATAAATCTCCCAAAGCTAGCGACATACACCGTTGAAACACGGAAGGACCATTCGCTAAGCCGAAAAACATACGTGTTGGTTCAAAATGCCCATCGGGAGTCGTAAATGCTGCTTTTCGAGAGGATTCATTGTCCATTGGGATCTGGTTAAAACCTTGGCAAGCGTCAAGTATGCAAAACAAATTATAACCAGATAGTTGGTCGAGCAAATCATCAAGGCATGGTAAGGGGAATTTATCTTTGACTGTTTGAGAATTTAATTGCCTGTAATCGATTACCATCCGATGTTCCCCCGTTTTTTTCTTTACTAGCAAAACTGGACTACTATATTCGGAAGAGCTGTCTCTAACTATTCCTTGTTCTTTTAATTCTTGAATAATATGGCGTAACACTTCCCGTTCATGATGAGAAGCACGATAAGGTGAGCGAGCTACAGGTGAGCTACCTGGTTTTTCAGAAATACACATCAATGTATTATTGACGCATCCAAGTTCATCCGGTTTTAGTGCTATGCATGCTCTGTATTCATTCAATAAATTGCAAATTTCCTGTTGTTGTCGAATGTCTATACAAGGGCCGACTTTTATGTCTTCACGTGTAATCTTTTGCCTAATGACTTCTTTTGCCATCAAAATATTAATTTTTATACTATCTTCTATTGAATCAGTTTCATTAGGGATTTGGTCGATCTTGAGAGGCTCAGGTTGTAAAATCCCTCTTTTAATAACGTGATTTTTTTTGAGATGCATAGTTTGGTAACTAAACTTGGCGACTGGTAGTATTGTTTTACCACCATCAAGGTAAACTGCTGTTTCAAGATCTTCACTTTGTTCCTTAACTAACACAATTCCATTTTTCTGATCAACGTTGCTTACTACATGGATTAATTGCACCGTACGGGGTTGTATTTGAACAGGTTCGGAAACTCTGAATACAACTTTTTCTGGGACTTCATCGACTTCGATATTGCACATCTTCTTAAACTCACTGATATGAAACAGTTTAGACATCCCCTGCTTTCGAACCATGACTAAATCGGGAAAATCTATAATGTCATTTCCAATGAGAATATTAGGTCCCTCAAAAGTGCCATCGGACACCACATAAAGCTTGACATCTGTCAAATGTACATTGTCCACTGTTACTTGTGCTGTGACTATTTTAAAAGACTCCGTAACTCCACCGATACCCCGTATGTTGGTTGAAATTTTACTTAAGACGATCGCATTTATTTTAGTTACAAATGTTTCTTTAATCATTGATATGTCTGCTGCGGTATCCATAATTGCCTCCGTAGTGATGCCGTTAATAACGATAGTCTTAGTACTTACGTTTCTGTCCGAAGGATTCGAATGAGAAATGTTCACTAGAGGAGAAATAGAGGGTTTTTGTGGACAATCCTTTGTTCCATGACCTTCCATTCTACACCTGGTACACAACTTGGGTCGTCTCAATTTTAGACAGTCACGAGAAAAATGTCCCTTTTCATTGCAGTTATAACATACTATGGATTCTGTAGCTCTAACACGTGAAATGTCTTTATTCCAACTTTCGTTTGAAGTATGATTCTTTCTCAAAATAAACTCTGGACGGTCATTCACTTGAAGTTTACCCTTAAAAGAATTGTCCAGTTCTATGTATTCATCTATCTTATTAGTCAATTCAATTGGTGTATTTAATGATGACCATGTGCTCAAATAGTAATCTCTTACTGCAGAAGAAGCCACCTCTTTGATACGATCAGAGATTATCAGTCCTTTTAAGTCGTTCACACTCTCAATTTTCAGTCCTGTAGTCCATCCGGTAAAATATGTTTCTAACTCATAATAATATTCACGCCAGCTCTTTCCATCCTTAATCTTATGTGAGTAAAATAGTTGTCTGAACTTTTCGGGACTTAATTTATATCGCTTTAAAAGCAAATCTTTCACGTAAGCATAATCTTCGGCATTTTTTCTGGTTCTTTCAGAATTAATTCAACAATATCACTTGGCAATACTCCAGTAAGACACGCCATCCACAATGTCGATTCCATTTTAACTCGCGTCATCACTCTTTCGAAATGGACAAGATACAACCCTATGTCGTCGTTAATTGAATCGAATTTTCTTAACTGAGCTTGCCAATCCACCTTTGGTAATTCTGACACTGCGCTGCTGGTAATAGTCTTTGCTTCTGACTCTAATTTCTTTAACTGAAGTTCGTGTTGGCGCTTTTCGCGCTCAATTTCATGTTGGCGCTTTTCTCGCTCAATTTCCTTTTGGTACTGGAGCTGTTCCCTTTCAAATTCCTGTTGGCGTTGCAACATTTCAATTTCCTGTTGGCGCTTTTCTCGTTCGATTTCTTGTTGGCGCTGTTCATTTTCATGTTGGCGCTTTTCACGTTCTTCTTCACTGAGTCGTTCGACATCTAAGCTCGAAATGATGCCCTTAACTATTTCTTCTTCATAATTGTCATTACTTAAAATAACTTTGATCAAACGTATAACTGTTAGGTTTTTAACATCATCTTCTCCTAACTCAGTGGCAATATATTGCAAATCTCTCTTCCTAACTCTTGATAAATAGGACATTGCTTCAAAAAAAATTTTTATTATCCCACTTCTGAAGTGTAAAACTTAAGAGCTTTTATTCAATATCAACGTAAACATCAAAAACGTTACATCACTTAATCATCAAACGTAAATCTCTTTCTCAAACCCGGTAATTCCGAAAAACATCCAACGTCTTACAAAAATCGTAATTCCAATCCCCATCGTTGCCATTCTCAATAACCCAAGTTCTTGCTTACAGGGTCGTTTCCGAAATTTTAAAAGTATTTTTTTTTTTTTTGAAAGAGCATGCTTAAAAACAAAGGTTTAAACTATTTTTTAAATAATTTGAAAACATTTAATACTTTTAACTATTATTTTAATCGATGCGCAGATTGAAATTCATTTTTTACGCTTCTGCACATGGCAGCAAAAGCGATGAAATGCCATTCACTGATGTCATTAGCTCATAACGCAAATTATCATTACCTGGAAATATGGTTGACAGCAAAGCGTAAAAATTTTGCTCGGCTATGGAGTAGCGCGCCAAAGTACGTCACTTGTAACTTCATAAAGACCACGCTTTATTTCCAAAATCAAACATTAAAAAAAATAATAAAAACTAACTCTCAGGAAAATAAAAGTTTTTTCTGGCTCCGCGTTATTTCTTTTGCTTATTCTATCAATTTCACTGACTAAAAGTAGTACTTTTAACTGAAGAAAACAACCCCATCAAGAAATTGGTGCGGTTGTCAAATTCCTGGCTTGAATAATTTTATTTTGGATACCATGTTGTTTTGTGCTTACCCTATATGCAAGTAGACATTTCCCTACTCTTTGTTTACGTATGCAAAGGAAAAACATTTTTCGCACTGACATTGGAAACAAAAAATTTCACGCAAATGGATAAAAATCGCCAATCATCCAATTTTAGAATGGAATGAAGCAGCACAAAACTCAGTTTATACTTAAAACTTCTCTGCGTGAACAATATTACTTATAAAACTTCTACTATTATTGAGTAATTTGCTTTGACATTTGTCATTAGAAATATAAATTTCCAAGTATGAAATGAACGAATTAACTAATTCTACTCGTTGCAACATATAACTGTTCATCAAAAACACTGGACGTCGCAAAAAAAGTACAATTTTGAAAAAAGGTCGTCTTTGAGATTTGATTATGGCTAAGGGCGGTGCATAACTGATGTCACACCTTTCAACAGTTTCGACCCTCTCCCCCTTTTGTCACAAATTTTGCACTTCACCATACTCCCTCTTCCCTTAGTCACATGTCACGCTGATTTCCATAAACGTTCCTATTAAAAAAAAAAAAAGCTTGTTGTCACAATCCCCCCATTGTATGCCCCTCTTGTCATGTCTTTCCTCTCCCTTGTCACAAACTGTTACTATTTCGTGAACTCCACCTTAAAGCGGGACTTCATTCGTGGACAGCCCCTATTTTGTGGCAACCGTATGCAAATATACATTTCCCTACTCTTTGTTTTCGTATGCAAAGTAAAAACATTTCTCGAGCTGCAATTGGTGCCAAAAATTTGACGCCAATAGATGAAGAGCGCCTGCCAATTTAACAATTATCGAAATCATCCCGAATGAAATGATCCTGCCAAACTCAGATTATACGTAAAACTTCTGCATGAACAATGCTTCTTTTAATAAGTTTAATATTATTGAGTAAGTTGCCTTGACCTCTGCCGTTAAAATTATTAAGTTCCAAACATTCAAATAAACGAATCCTACTTGCTACATTAAAAATTGTCCATTCAAAAACACTGGGTGTTGCAATAAAAGTGCTATTTTTAAAAAACATTTGTGTTTGTGATTTGTTTACGGTGTTAGGGGAAAAGTGACAAATGCACTTTTCAAAATTTTTGATGCCTGTACCCTTTGTCGCAAAGTTTCACACTTCACCATAAACCCTCTTCCCTTTGCCAAATGTCATACTGTTTTTCATAGACGTTCTTATAAAAATAAAAGCTTGATGTCTCATTCTCCCCATTGTATGTTCCTCTTGTCATTTATTTCCACCGCCTTGTCACGAACGGTTAAAATTTAATGAACCCCACCTTAAAGAGGGACTTGATTCGTAGTCAGTTCCTTGCAAATAGACATTTCTGTACTCTTTTTTTAAGAATGCAAAAGAAAAATATTTCTCGCCCTGGCATTGGTGCTAAAATGGATAAAGTTCGCCAATTTCACAATGGAGTAGTTTCCAACATTTTAAAAGTATTTTATTTCTGAAAGAGCATACTTAAAAACATAGGATCTAACCATTTTTTAAATAATTTGTTTAAGTTTAATATTTTTAAAAAAATACTTAAATCATGCGTTTTCATTATTTACGCTTCTGCCGATGACATCACAAATGATGAAATGCCGTTCAGTGTTGCCATTCACAGAGCAAAATATTTAATTCGCATCTTTACTCACGTGTATTGGCAACGATATGGTTGATAGCAAGCGTAGAGCACAATTTTAATTCGCTTTTTGATTATCATAACGTGGAAACACGATAAAAAAATGCGCCAAAGAGCATCATTTGTGACGTCATCAAGATCACGCCTTGTTTGAAAGATCGGACATTTTAAAAAACTAATTCAAAAATAAATGTTGGGAAAATAAAAGTATTGGAACTACTTTGATATACCCCCCCCCCCCCCACCAAATCGGAAATTTGGCGACTTTTTTTGTTTTTGTTGACACAAAACTTTGTTGCCACAAAAATTGTTGCCACAAAACTTTAAAAAAAACTCAAAAAATGGTACAAAATACATGAAAATACTAAATTTGGCAACAGCAAAAACCTAAAAGCTGAAAAAACCTAAATTGGCAACACCAAAATAAGGAACAGCAACCCTAAAAAGCCCGTAGGGAATGCCAGATTTGGCGCGTAATTTTTGGGGGTGTATATCAAAGTTATACCAAAGTATTTTCTGATTCCATGTTATTATTATTATTATTTTTTTTTTTTGCTTATTCTATCAACTTCAGTGACAAAAAGTACTATTTTTGACTGAAGAAACAACCCCATTATAGAAGTCGTTCTGAATGAAATGATGCTGCAAAACTCCCTTAATACGTAAAACTTCTGTACAAACAATATTCTTTGTAAAAGTAGGCATGATCTTGCAGTTAAATTAAAATTTTCAACAGTCAAATGGACGAACTCTACTCACGGCAACATATAATGGAGTCGTTTCTCAAATTTTAAAAGTATTTTTTTTTCTTAAAGAGCGTGCTTAAAAACACAGGATCTAACCATTTTTTTAATAATTTGTTTAAGTTTAGTATCTTTTAAAAATTACTTAAATAGTGTGCTTTCATTGTTTACGCTTCTGACGATGACATTCAATGCTGCCATTCACAGAGCAAAATATTTCATTCGTATCTTTACTCATATGTATTGGCAACGATACGGCTGATAGCAAGCGTAAAGCGCAATTTTAATTCTCTTCTTGATTATCATAACGTGGAAACGTGGTAGAAAGATGCGCAAAGAGCAGATTTGTGACGTCATCAAGATCACGCCATGTTTGAAAAATCTGATATTTTAAAAAATTAATTAAAAAATAACTGTTGGGAAAAATGAAAGTATTTTCTGGGTCCTTGTTATTATTATTATTATTTTCTTTTGAGCAATCGCAATTGCTTATTGCTTTCATTTGACTGTTTTGATGTGCTATCATTTTATTTTCCCGCCAGCACTCTCTGCAGCATCACCGTCGATCGGCTCCTCACGATGCTGCTCCTCTAGCGAAAACCGTCTCCAGGTTGCGTCAATGTCCTACACTTACACGCATAGATACTGGCACGTACAAACAAACACATACACACGCATAAATACACGCACGTACAAACAAACACATACACACATACATACAAGCACGTACAAACACATACACACACATACATACGCCTACACACATACATAAACACATACACACACACGCATACATACAGACACCTACATATACACACGCACC
>NW_026557930.1:0-55593 GCF_026930045.1 Uloborus diversus | reverse complement strand
TGCTAATAAGCACGAAATTGCAGTCCTCGGCTGGAAATGACTGAGCTGGCGGTGTATTTCACGTAATTTTGCTTTAGCCCTGGCTAATGGGCGGTAATTTACTGAATATAGGTTATATCGGTTTAGCAAAAATCTTTCCACCACTCTTGCTGGGACACCCTAAAATGAGATGTAACTGGACTTCCAGGATATGGTGCATATTCAGCATCAAAAACTATTAGCACAAAGCTTATTTGATCATTTTTCATTTAATATTACTACAACACTTTTTTGTTCACTTTTTTTTCTTTTTCTTTTGCCAGAGAAAGGAGAAGTATGCACTTTGTTTTCAGGATTAAAGCAGTTTAAAGTTTGTTTGCACATGGAACTTTTTATTTCACTAAGTGCTAAGTAAACCTATTATTCCTTTTCACTTCATCAACAGTTGTGAAGAGACATAATTTATAAACTGTGACCACTAAAAAAGTGTCTGCTGGTCATTGCTTCAAACTGAAAAAAACATTTTCTGGTTTATTTCAAAATAAATTAGTACTAACTAAAAAATTTAAGACAAAGTTCAGATAACTTACATTATGTTTCAATAGGCCATCAGGAGTTTGTATAACTAAGGGTTCAGTTAAATATCCATCAATACTCCTACATTTGTGTGATGAGCCTTTATCATCAATATAAAAAAAATACATTAATTAATGATAATTAAAATACTTAAAAGTACATAAAGAAGTATCATAAGCAGTAATGTAATGTAAATAAATGTTCAAAATATTGGAATCTCAGAGAAATTACATAGTTTTACAACTTACGTGACATGAATAAGATAAAATAAATTGGATTAATGTAATTACATGGACTTTCAGTTATTCAAAAATGTTGTCAGTGCTCACAAAATCAGGTTTTTGAGACCCACTATCTCATAAAAAGCAATTCTATTACAGAAATTATTAGTCTTTGTTTTCTACAGTATAACCCTAATTCAATGATTGTAGGGGGCTGGAAAAAGTTATCGTTAAATCGAGAAGTGTATACATTCAACGAAGTTAAATCCAGACCAGTGAAATATATCATTAAATTGAGGAAATCGTTAAATCGTGTATCATTAAATTGGAGTTTATACTCTAATTTAAAAAGAAAATAGTACAATGATTGCTTTCCTTCTTTTTATCATTTACACTAAGAAACAAAGAAACATTAACACACATCCATCGGATAAATTTTAAGCATCAAATATTTAACAACAAAAACATTTCAATAGTTTATACATGCTAGAATATAGCTACAGTCAGACCCCGAGTTAATGAAATTCGCAAGTTAGCGAATTTTTCCTTCTCTTTGACTAAATGAAGGCAAAAACCTCTATTTAACGAATAATTAACCCCAAATTAACAAATTATTTTAACAGCGGGGAAAAAAAATTTCTGTTAAATTGAGTTTGGAAATACAGTGTAGAAGACCGTTATAACGCACACCTTGGAACCTGAGCTTTTGCATTATACAGGTTTTGGCATTATATAGGTCATTTCACAAACTTTGAAACTAATATTCAGAATATATATATATTAGCACTTCAGAATTAGTTCTATCTGCAATGAGTCGATCTGCAACACTTATACAACTAATCATTCACAAATAAATATGTTTTACGATTAAAAGAAAGTGAATTATCCTGCACCTCTGCCAGCTTCATAGTTTGCATAACAGCTGCATTTTCAAGAGCCATCTGATTTTTTTTTTTTTTTTTTACTGTGAATATTGATTTTCTTTTAAAAGCTTTGAACTAAGCTGGAAAGATGAAAAACTGTTTCAAAATTTAATTTTCCTAACAATTTTTATGTTAGCAAGGCAAAACAAAGGGATTTTTTAAACTTAAAAACCTATTGTTAATTGTGTTATATAGGTTGGCGTTATAAAGGTATTCTACTGTATTGGATTATTTTCCAAATGTTACATCCATATTGTCCAAAGCAGAAAAAGACTTTTCTTGGAATCAGCCATTTTTGATGGACAAGGGGGCAACTAATGAATAGCGATTCCGATACAAAAAGCGATAATGAAAATCCCATTAAAATTTACTTTTTCTAATGCTTTACATGGCCTGGAAACTGTGTAATCATATCTCATGCAGCAGGCTGTAAATGACACAGTAATTTTTTTTTTCTCTTCATTTCTTCATAGAGTTAAAAGAGAACTATTTCGAGTCGAGTATCATGGAAATTGTCAAGCTACTGCTCAGCATTTTAAAATTTCAAATTACCTAGTTTGTAATAAGTCGCAGAATGCTGAATAAAAAGTGTACACTCTCTAATCATGGCTATTTTTATGCAGTTGCTTATTAGGGCTTTCAATTTAGGCATGTTTTCTTTTTTTTTTTTTTTTTGCACTTCGATATTACAAACAACCCTGATTTAACGTATAAAAGTTTCAGTCCCGATGATTTCCTTCAATCGAGGTTTGACAGCATTTTGCAATATAAAAAAAAAACGAATTTTAGAAAACTCACCAATGAAATGGCCAGTTCCAAAACTAAAAGCAGAAACCAAAGCTGCAACCATCAAGACATTAAGCATAAAATTCAATTTTTCATTTCGGTCATGCTTGTAGCAGCGAACTGTAGGAGCTGAGAGTACTTCCAAATCGGACTTTCCAAGAGCATCCATGTTACAGAACATTCAAAAATATCTGGAATAGTGAACACTCAAAAATATCAAAAGCTGTAAGCATACAGGAACAGAAAGAAATGTAAGGGAAAATATTAAAATAAATGATATATCAGGGTTGCTGCTGAATGAGAATTTAAGAGTAAGACACCAAAACTGGAACTTGTATGTCCGACGGGCGGTAAAATGACACCCTACTCATAGGACTTTATTACTAACTAGTGGCACCCGCACGGCTTCGCCCGTAATAGAAAAATTAAAGGTCTTTTGGGTTGCCTGTATATTTACAAATAATGTATGGTGAATTTTCTCGCCAATTGGCTTGTACCGACGTTACAGTTCCACGTTATGATAATTTCGTATCTCGCCAATTGGCTTGTGCCCATGTTACGGTTCCACGTTATGATAATTTCGTAATTTATGATAGTTTTTTTTCTTAAAATTAGAATAAAAAAAGAACCACATCGAATTTTCGAAAAATCGCTTCGAGGTGCACACCCCCATGCTACATACTAACTTTGTGCCAACTTTCATGAAAATCGGGCCGAACGGTTTAGGTGCTATGCGCGTCACAGACATCCTACAGACATCCTGCAGACATCCTACAGACATCCACCGGACAGAGAGACTTTCAGCTTTATTATTAGTAAAGAATATGCCAATTAGGCGGGGTCCATGAGCCCCCACTTTTAAGGGTCTCTGAATGGTTAAAACTATTTTAGCTTCCGACTAAAATTGTGAGGTTTGAGTACAAAAGGACCCTGCTATGGTTGTGACCTAAAATCTGAGGCATGCTTTTGCTTATATCTCAACAACTAAACCACTTAGAGATTTCGAGTTTTCACAAAATGATTTGTTTAATCTTAAGGTACAACTTAATCTAAAAAATTAAATTCTAAAATTATTATTTCATTCAGGATGGGAAAACCTATGCCGATGCATCAGCTTAAGTTTCTCCTTTCTGTATCAGATTTTTCATTGTTGTGGAACTAGGGTTACCAGGGCAAAGTTTCAGGACATTGCCAAACTGAACAAAAAAGATAGTTTATTTAATAAACAATTCACATCCCGCCAATAACTGTTTGCAGTGAAAAATCACCAAACACGATAACTTGTCGGAAAAGACAGCAACTCAAACTCGCGTTCCAATCCAAAATGGCTGATCTTAAGCTGATGTGTTGGGGCTCATCTAAATAGTGGCCTTAGGCAGAACTAAGGTCACTATATAGATGAGCCAGTGCGTGTTTGAGTGCTTGTCTTTTCTGGAAAGTTATTACCTTAGTTGATTGTTCCTCGCGAGCAATTATTAGCAGCAAGTGAGCAGTTCATTAAATAAAGTATTATTTTGGCCAATTGGGCAATGTCTGGAAACTTTACTGTGGTAACCCTAGCTCCGTAACAATAAAAAATTCAGATCCAAAATAGCTAAACTTAATCTGACAGGTCGGTCGAGTGGCTCTAGGCAAAACTAAAGAGACCAGCTCAGCGCAAAGGTCGTCTGGAAAAAAAAATGAAGATAAACCTTGAAAACAAGAAATACCTTATTTCTTGTTGATCATAGGATTATCTTACAACACCCTAGCCTGTATCTTTATTTTACTGTAGATGAATATATTGAAAACATGTGCCCCTCACTCTTGCCTCTTCTCGTTGCACCTTAGGGTACAGCAACACACTTTGAGAACCTCTAGTCTATATAGTTAAAATTATAAAAACTCCAGTGACATACGGTCTGCTCAAGAAAACCAAGCAAAGCTTGGGCACTCTAAAAAAATTTCCATTCCTCGTTTGTACGTTCATAATTGACAGAAAGTATGAATTTTATTTTTTTCTTATTTTGACTTTCACTGAAAGTAAACTAAAAAAATATTTATTAGACGCAATGACGATTTTCTCGGAGCACTTATCCCCAGGCAAATGAAAGAGAAAACCAAAAGTTTGAGCCATACATGAGTAAGCATGAAGGGGCACGGCTCGATTATGGCTTTTGAAGACACTGAGCACAAAATTTAAAAGTTGGTGCATCCCTCCCCCCCTACTTATTCTATATACTAACAAAATAAAATATTTTGATACTTGCATATTAACACAGCCATGCTAAATTGGACGATAGTTTATGATTCAATATATATACAAAATGAAAAATAAAAGTGATACAGTATACAATGATTAAACATTATAATATGAGATGTTTTCAGACTTTGGACATTGTAGTAAGCTATAAACATCAAAATTATCCATAATATAATTTTTAATAGTGTAAAGACTAAACTTTGAGTGAGTTTAGGATTTGAGAAATATATTACATTTTTAAGGGAATTTTTTTTCTATAGATTTAATGTTTCCTTCCTTCCTTCTTCCATGGCACGACAGTCATGGGTGGGCCCAGGTCTTCTCAACAATTTTTTTGCATGCTTCTCTCTTTTTGGCCATGGCTTGCCAGTTTTTCCCTTTTATGGTAGACAAATCCTTTTCAAGGCACTCAACCCATCTTAGGTTAGGTTGACCTCTTGCTCTAACTCCTGAAGGTTTAGTCAAAAAAATTTTGTTTGTTGATCGTTCTTTATTTAATCTTATAACATGGCATGCCCATTTGAATCTTTGGATTTTTATAAATTTTATCACATCAGGTTCTTTAAAAGCACGATACAGCTCTAACTTAGAGTGCCTGTGCCAAATACCATCAACCTCCTCCAAAGATGGTCCTTAAAATGTGGCCTTCAAAGACACCAAAGGCATTTTCATTGTTTTGTGTCAATGTCTAGGTATCTGAGCAGTGGCGGATCCAGAGGCCTGTTTTGGGGGGGGCGATTGGTCCATAAAAAATTTGGGGGGGGGGGGGGGCAGAGAAGTCACGGGAGGGGGGGATGTGGGCAGCGCCCTTATTTATCTATTTATTATTTTATTTTAAATTTTATAAAATTGGGCTATGGTATTTTTGTTGTTGGTTAAATGATCGTCTCAAAAAAAAAAAAAAAAAAAAAACCTAGGGACACAACCTGAAATCTCGAGACAAATATCAACAGTAGACTTCCTTCTTTCGATTCAAAGCTCCAATTTAATCTTCATCAAAAAACGTGAAAAACATTTAAAGTACCCTTATTAAGTCAATTCTTTCTTGAAACACATGAATCGATCAGCACCAGCATTTTCCAGTCGATCTATAACTTTGAAGTTAGAAAAACGGAGGGTCAGTGCCCCTTTGTTTTTGAAAAGGAGGGGCAGTTGCCCCCACGAGCCGCCTATGATTCCATCCCATCCGTTCTCACATGCGCTCAAAAGTATTGGATGCACAAAGCTATTTCGTTGCGAAGATCATTCATGAGCTTTTAAATTGAGTCTTACAAATAAAGGAAATACATTCCCTTATATCGCCATTTTTTATATATTTTCTCTCATCCTATTATGGAATGAAAAAAAATATCATTCTAATGTAACGTCGGATTTTCAGAGATCGATATGACATGGATTTATGAGGCATTTCTATGAATCTCCTCGGTAATACATTTTTGAATAAAAATAATGTCTAATGATTGCAGAAAAAATGAAAACAAGCAACTACCAAAGTTCACTATAACTACAAATAGCGGCAGTAAAAAACGCGAAACAAAAGTTTAAATAAAGATATATCGAAATAAATCTTGTAACAAAAATTGCTTTTATGATAGAACCAGAAGCAAATAAAGCGGTTAATTTTCGTTATACAAAACATAATTTTCCACTATTTAACCAGTATTAAAATAAATTTAGGATCAAAATAAAACGTTTTAAGTGTAGTTTACTTTTGTTTGAATAAGATTTTACTAGGAAATGCGAAATACAAGAGACAGAAAAGATCTTTTAACAATTAAAAAAAAAATTGATCTGTTAAAAAACCATATTGTGTTACAGCATTGTTAAATTACACTTAATCAGTGGCGTAGCAAACTTGGATGTCAACCGGGGTGGTAATCTGGGCTATCACTCCTCACCCCTCCCCATCAACCGAAGGCGAAAAAAAACCTTATTCAATGTTCGATGAAAGAAACGAAGTTCATACAATATTCATAAACATAACGAAATTGTGTCCCCCCCCCCCCGAGAGGGATATCATCCGAAATAAACATTTCCCTCGTATTGATACCAATGCATTTGAGAGATTATAAAACATATGCGAATTTCTGTTGGTATTTACATTTTACCGGAACTCTTACATGCGTTTTGGGTGTCTCCGCCCCCCCCCCCCCCCCCGCCCCACTCCATATGAGTACCAGCCGCCTCAAATGCCCTTCTAGTGAGACCAATATGTTTGATAGAAAAAAATATTTTTTTTTCATGTTGGAAATAAAATTCAGAATTGAAACATCGAAATTTCTCATATTCATTTTAGTGTCACACTCTAGGGGGTGTCACCCGGCTTAGCCCCGCCCTGCAAAATAATTTTTAATATAAATTGAAATGTTGGGGATTTTTTTTTAGAATTGAAGCATTTAAATTTTTCAAAAAAAGTTGAAGATCAATTTCAGGTGCCACCTGGGGCAAACCCATCCGCGCCACCGTAGCAATGCTACTGACTTCATCAACTCACATTTATATATAAAATAATTACATTTATCAAATAGATAAAGGAGAAAAAAAACCCGTATTTTCATATCAATCAACTAAAAAACCGCAAATTAAGGGAATATGTAATACCCCCCCCCCCCCCCTGGAGCAAAAATAAAACATATGTATGGCACCAGTTATAAATATGCAGGAATGATTACACCTTCGAACGATATAAAACAAACGCTAAGAAGGAAATACGCTTTCAATTTTTAACATTTATCATTTAAATTTTGAGCATAAATGAAAAAAATTTAATGTATAAATTTTGAATTTGAAAAAAATTAGATTATTCTTCAGAAAGTGTTCAAACAAAAACGATTTATTTTGGTATGCAACCTAATAGTAAAAAAAAAAAAAAAAACCCACGAAGTCTGTTGGGGGGCGATCGCCCCAATCGCCCCCCCTGTGGATCCGCCACTGTATCTGAGGAGTATGTGAGTACAGGGCGGTCATTCCAAGCTTGTCAGCTTGCGAGATCGAGATTCTCGCTCGCGTGATCGGTTGTGAAGTAGAAATGTCGCAAAGTAGTATTCTAATCTACTCGAACCTAGCCGCAAGCTAAGTTCGAGTAGATTAAAATGCTACTTTGCTACAATTCTACGTCACAACCGATCACACGAGCGAAAAACTTGATCTCGCAAGCTGACAAACTTGGAATGACCACCCAGGTCTGATAAAAGATTTATAAATTAAAAGTTTAGTTTTCCTTTTGAGTAAATTTGATTTTAAGTACTTTCTCAATCCGCAGAAGCATTTAATCGCAGCATCAATTCTCAGGGCCGGATTTAGTGGAGGGCAGGCGGGGCTACTGCCCCGGGGCCTCCACAACAAAGGGGCCCCCCACAATAAAATTTTTACAAAATATCCTAACTTTCACGGGTCGAAAATATCGGATATATACATATGTATCAAAATATTCAGACATATATCAAAGTATCGGATATTTTCGAAAATATGATGATCTTTTCGAACCCTGATTAGGGGCCTCCACTCCTTGGTTGCCGCGGGGGCTTCCACACTTCCAAATCCGGCCCTGCCAATTCTTCTTTGTATTTCAGAACTAATATTGTTGTTAATGTTGACTTCAGAGCCCTGACATATAAAACTATCAACCTTTCAAATTTATAAGTACCAATAGTAAGGTGCATTTTACTTGCCTCCCTTTCCAGGGCTAGGAAAGTTTGTTTCAGGTCGGGAAGAGTTCTTGCAATAATATCTATGTCGTCTGCAAATGCAAAAATTTGCACAGATTTGAAAAATATGGTTCCTCTGGTGTAGATTTCATATTTACATGTTACAATAGTGTGATATGGAATGGTCAAATTGAAACTTTAGCAACTGATTCGGTGCTACCCCCCCCCCCCCCCCCAACCATTGGTGCTCTGGGCCCATGCCTTAATCAGGCCCTGTGAAGGAGTGTGCAATGGCAACATAATGTCGCTCCTATCCAATGTTAAGAGACTGCTGTTGGCACTTCTTCAGATTCGAAACCAAGCAAGCAGCTTCAAGCATGGAGAGATTGCAGGGTTGTTTGATTGAATGTGAACTGTTACATGCTCTGAAAGAGTTTACCAGTTTTCGATTTTGCAATTGAATATTTTGCTGCTATGAACGAAGAATGAAATTCATTATGAGTGAACGGTTAAATTCAATGCAATATTTGCTTTGAAAAACTATGAACTTGGTGGTGTTTTAGTAGCATTTTACAACGCTGCACATTTTCGACCCTAGTTTCAGTCATTATTGCTTTTTTTTCTTAAGGTGTTGCTGATATTCATTTCTAATGTATTTTTGTAATTAATCAGTAGTATGTCTCAAACATATTTGCTTTTACTGCATTAAAAATGCTCAATTCAACACGGCATTAACTTTTAGTCAGATATACTACAAAACAAATAGGGAAGACAATTGGATACATTACAGCTGCTTGTGTCACCGCACGTGCCTGAAAAACTCTTTTCTAACAAAAATGTTATCCGAAAATTTAAAATTATTTTCGGGTGCAACACAGCAGAAAAGTTCCAGTAAAATTCTGACATAAAAAATAAGAACAGTTTATTACCACCTGTTGCTTATTTTAATCTGTAGAAATGTCCATGGTCTTGCACTCAAGAGAGTTTGAAATTATTTTAATTCTGCTAAAATTTCATTTCAATTAAATCTTGAAATATTTCTATTACTCTAATAAACCATTATCTCTCACCCAATCCGCAAAAGCAATGAAGCAAATTACTTAGTCAAATTTGCTTTCATTTTATGCAGTACAATTGCGCAGAAAGGATAAGGGACGTAGACACAAATGTCTCTCCTCTTCATCAAACAAAAAAACATTTTGCATGGGTCGTGTTCGAATAGACTTTTCGGTAGAAATATCCTGCGAACACCGATTTTTAGTGAAATGGCGTTGCGAACGAGATAGTCATTGCGTCAAGTCATTGCGATAGTCGTTGCGTTCGACGAGCTCAACCGGCCGACCGGTGACTAACCACTCGCTAACCGCAGCGTTCTTGAGCGCTACCGGTTAATTTGTTGCTTCCGACGTCGTTCTATGATATGAACCCCACCGCTTGATCTACCGGTCAACCGCATCTTAAGCTGGTTCATTGGTTGATGGAACCACGTGACATTTTTGACCAATTATAATATTTTTCACCTGCATGTTGTTCGTCTGCGCAAGTAACCGATGATCTCTGACGTCATTGTTGTCATGTGATCAACCACCGGTCGCGCTAATCGAACGTAAGCATATTCGCAACTCCAATAAACAACAAGGGGAGCTGCAGTCAGTCTAATGGCGGATGAAAAAGGTAAAACAAGAAATGCCGATTACATCATAAACTGTCTGAAGCCTGTAATTTACCCCCCCCCCCAAAAAAAAAAACACGTGGAATGGAATGTTTTACCTCTTTCTTTAGTATTGTTAATCACCGTAAGGTGACGTATTTAAGGTCTTGACCCAAGTAGCATTTTATCTTGGCTCAATATTGGCGTGAGATTGTTCACGTTGGCAATGTCTTGGCCAATATTGGCACGATTTTTGCAATATTAAGCCAATATTGGCTTCCCATTGTATTAACAATATTGTTCTTAGATTGGCAGATAATCTTGTGCCAATATTGGCGTCTCATTGCATTAACAATATTGTACTTAGATTGGCACACAATCTTGTCCCAATATTGGCTTAACAATGCGCAACCATTATTGTATTTAGACTGTGAGACAATATTGGCGAAAAATTGGTCGAATTATGGAAAGCCAATATTGGGCGGAAGATGGCTCTTTGATGTTCAACCGATTTTGAAACAAATTTGAAAAATGATTCATTTTCCTAAGTGAGCAATTAAACACTGAGTCTGATTACCTGAAACTCCACAAACTGTTTTAAAATGCTAAGACAAATTTTGAACGTAGAGAGAGTCCTCAAAAATTGGAGCTATTTGAGTTCACTTTAAACACTTTTGTAATTTTTTAAAACCCGGCGACAAAGAAACTTCAACTTTGTCTGCTCTGCACATTTTGTGTTTTGTTGCTCTTCCTCGCCGCTGCACATGGTAAATGCTTTTATCCGAATATCGGAGATATTTTCCTCAAAATTTTATTGTTGCCTTCATTTCTTAAATGATATTTTATCATTTTCATCAGTGAATTTTTTTAACTATGTCTAATCCACTCTAAAATTTTAAAAAGCGAAAGAGAAAAGCGTTATTGGAGCAACTCAATGAGAAAGCTTTCTTTTGCAGTGATGAACTTTGTCTTCCAAAATAAAAGTAATGAAATAAGGCAAAAAAATTTTTGAAGAAATATTAAATACTGAATAAAATTCTGGATAGATATCCAACATTGAAGAAATTGCTGAAACGATGTGAAGCAGTGAAAATTTTGGATCGACATTGTGTTTTCAAAACTCGAAATCATAATCGAACAGTGACATTCTAAATTGCGTCAAACATTGAGAATTCTGAACTAACATTTGAAACTGGAGTAAATTCTGGATCATATTTGACTTTGAAAACACTGGATCAATATATAAAGATTCCAGGAGTTTTATTTTCATGATTCTAAAGTGAGAATGTATCATGAGACAAACTTTCCGTGAAAATTAAAATTTCTACTGGAAAACTGCATTCCTTTTCACAGTGCTCTATAACACCTAAACTTATTGACAATAATCTAGTAAACTTTTAGAAGTCTGAATGCAAAATCTGAAAGAAGATTTTACGGACTAGTTTTATGCTACCAAGTTCATTTCTCTACACGGATTTGCGTTTTGATGATCATAAGACTTTTGGCTCATTACGGAATGAGAATTAAGTTCCATGGTCTATTTTCAGCTGAGCATGTACGATTAAATGGCAGTAAAGGTAGTGTAAACTATTTAGCGTCAACCATTGTTACGGAAATAATTGAAGTTCTATCTGATAAAGTAGTTCAAGAAATGTATCCGAAATCGAATAAAACCAAGATGCTTTGATTAACTATGATTTTACACCAGTGTTGAATTTTTTGTGCCAAACCCTTATTTTCTAATGACATGTCAAGAATCTCTTGAATATACGTTCAACACCATGACGTTTTTCATATTTCAAGTTAGAACTTTTTTCTAGAAATTTTGTAGGTTTTTTAATTGTTTCTACATGCATAAGTATTGAGCAAAAAAAAAATGACTCAGTCATCTAGAAAAGCTGAACTTTTATTGATAAATGTTGTGCAAATTCTACATCCAACACCGTGGAATTGTCCATTTGCTTTACAAATAATTCTATTTGGTATACCGTTGCCTGTAACAAACTGTTCTAGTGAATGTTCCTTTTCAACCTTATAAATTGTTTCACTTCATCTCTTTTGCACGAAAAAATTAAGTGTTCATACTCTTTCGTCTATTAAAAGTAGATTAAAATTTAATAATGTTAAAGATTTTGGAAATTTAAAGGTGAGGGGAAAAACATGTAAAGTAAGCCGTAAGTTCTTTTGCATTATGTATGAAATATTTTTTATTTGTTTAGAAATAAAAATAAATGTTTTTATTTTTTATAAAAACTAAGACAATACAGAGCTAAAAAGTGATGTCAGAAGTTAAGCCAAAAATGCAAAGGGTTTAATAATCATTTTCAACTTTTTAAATTTTCCTTTCATTATGGTAAGTGGAAGTATTTTTTTTATGTGCTTTAGTTTTCAAACATATGTACTAGATTGACTGATTGTCCATAATTTCACTGCAATAAGTGCAACCTATATTTGCATCAATAATAAATGATTTTCAGATTATTCAGTTTTCATTGTCACCTACATTACATCCATTTTAAAAAAGAAAAACTTAACAACTTTGTTTGCAGTACACTCAAACCTGTTTGTGTGGGATCCTTTTTCTTTGTGGTACATGAAAATTTCAATCAAATTGTGACTCAATTGACTAACTTGTCTATAAAACAAGTGCTCGGTAGTATTTTTAAGTGATGAATCGTTCTCTGATGTATATTTTAAAAGCGGATTTAAATGGTTGGCGAGATTCAAAGTAGTTGCAAAAGCAGAGCTGTCTTCAGGGTCCCATCTAACTGGTTAAGCCACAAAAAGTGGTAGGTACGGGGAACTCTGGAGTGAAAAGTGTCTTGAATTTGTTTAAAGAAGAAATTCCTACAGTTGTTTCGTAAGTTTTGGGTTATTTTCAAGTGAGACTGTGTTACGAAAGCATTTTTTTTTGTAGCTAATAGTGAAGTTTTGAGTGAATTTTTTTATGCGGTCCCTATCCACCACACAAAATTAGGTTTGAGTATAGTTTGTTTCCACATTTATTATAATGAATGCCAATTTTGTGAAATAGATCTTATTATTTTTCTTTGACAATAATTGTTAGTTCATTATTGAATACTTTTTGTTTATGTGAAAATATTAGACATATGCTGGAGTATTTGATAAAGAAATTTTAAAGATCTACTTACTTTATTTACATAAACATGGTCAAACATTTTACTGAAGGAGTTAATTCTTGCAAAATTAAGTTGCTATTTCTGAACTATCCGGGTCAAAGAAAAAGGTACTTAAAAATGATGATCATATTTAATTTTTTTAAATAGGAATAAAAATTCCTACCATTAATTGTTCAATATTGCAAAATAACTTTACTATTCAGTTATTTCAAATTTAAAATTTTATTATTAATTTGAATGACAATGAAAACGATCAAGCAAAGATTTTGAGCAACTTTTGCACTGTACTTCAATTACATTTACTTTCTGTGGAACCGTAGAATTGCAATGAAACCAAATGTGTACAAATTTTCTATTTGTTCGTCGAGGGAGAATTAACTCTAATCTGAATTCTGCTCAGGAAGTTTTGTAACTAATATTTAGCAATGTTAGTAAGTTTTGAGCAGAATTCGGAAATATCCGATATTTTCAATTAGCACAAATTAAAGTCTTTAAAATAGTAAATGCTTCCTCAAATCACTCTTTATTTTCTTATGTTATTATTACAATATGTAGAATTAAAATTAAGTTTTCTTTTTATTATATTTCATTTTACATTTTCATCAATTTTTATGGAGTTAGCATTGACTGTTTCATTTTTCTTCTGTTAGCTACTTTTACAGTTATATGATTCAAAAATAAAATATACATTAATTGGTGCACAGTCATAAGAAATTCTCTTTTTTTCTGACCAACAATTTAATATGAATTAAATTGATGATGTTGTGAGATTCTGGGCTGTTCTGCTGTGGTCTGAGTGTTGTTACCACAAACGTTTCAACTGCATCTGCGGCAGTCATCTTCAGTGTTTAGGTGGTCGAAGCTTCCAGGAAAGCGACTTTTAATTCCTTCTTCCTTTTCGTTGGAATCCTAACAATTTCAGTCCTGGTTAAACTGTAACAGCTACCTACACTGCTGGCCACACGAAATGCAACACCAAGAAGGATAGTAGTCAGAGTGAAATGAAATTTTATACACGTGATGGCAACCTTACTATCAGAAAGTGATTACAAAATGAGAACAAATTGATCATTTATTACTGGAAAAATCCCAAATGAATGGAGGTTTAAGTCTCCTGTCGAGCTACCTATTGCGTGAATGTACGAGGTAATACAGTCAAACATTGAAGCATATCAGTCTTGTAGGATATCCTACTACACAGGTACTAGAAATGTGCACCTAATTCCATCAAGCTCATAACCTACGCAATTTACCATCTCAAGTGATCCCAGATATGCTCAATTTGTGACAAAGCAGGGTGACGCACTGGACATGGAAAGTGGAAAAGGAAGTCCCCTCACACCCTTGCTGTGTGTAATCAAGCAGTGTCTTCCTGGGAGCCCCGCCATGAGTGCCAACACATGTGACTGAATAATGATATTAACGCAGTTTGGTGTCATGGGGACCGCAGGGTGACCTGTCGTAGTGCTGTGGATCAATATTAGAAGTGACTATGTTTTGTACATGATTACAACCCATAAAGGCATCCCAGCTGTGGGTGGGGTATGCCGCTGAAAAGCAAAAGCATTATTTGGTAGTTCACAACATGTTCTCCATAACCTTAAAAAAATGTTATTTTTGCCAAATTCGATCTGAATTCATCGCTATGAGAGCAATCAGGAACCATTCGGTTGCTAACAAATTGATTTTAACTCGAACCTACTCCAAGTGTATGCGACCCTAATACAGCCTGCTTTTTAGGAGCACACCACATCGACAGCCGTAGTGATGCTATGGGGTGCTATATTGTGTGTGGGACAGGATCACCTCTAACATTAATTCGCTGCACTATCACAACCTCATGGTATATTTTTGTCATGTGTTGAGACTCGTGTTCAATGCACCGTCACACACAGCAGGGGGGGGGGTTCCTCTCCCACATTATCACCTTTTCTGACCTGCGTGATGTCATGATTTGTCACAAATTGAGCATATCTGGAATGACTTGACGGTAAATTGAACAATCCATGAGTTTGATTGAATTAGTAGTGCTTTACATTAACTGATAGGAATTGACCTATTACATCATATGAGACTAGTATACCTCAATGTTCGACTGTATCGTGTTGTACATTCAAGCTAGAGTTGATTCAACAGGGTACTTAAACCTCCATTCATTTGGGATTTTTCCAGTAATAAATGTTCATTTTATTTTCATTTTGTAATCAATGTTGCCATCAAGTGTAAAATTTTGTATCATTCTGACTGCACCTTCTTGATGTCGCATTTTATGTAGACAGCAGTGTATATAACAATAACAATAATGGAAGTCCTCAACAAAGGAGGTGCTGGCATTCTCTTCCTCCTTCCAAATGGAGATAAATATACACATAAAATCAACACAGGCATAATTGCTTCTAACTTCACCAGCAAACTTCTTGCGATTAAGGAGGCACTCACTTTTTACATGACCAATCAAGAGATCTCAGTCCCAACTGATAGATTGGCAATCTTCTCTGACTCAAAAGCGGCCTTAGAAGCAATAAAAAACGGAGCAACCAACATCACCTCTGCCATAAATGCCCTACTCGAAGACTTGCACGGCAATGGAAAATTCTGCATGCTGCAATGGATACCGGCACACGTGAATATTGAAGGGAATGAGTGTGCGGATTCCCTAGCAAAAGAAGGCAGAAACATTGGCAAACCTTGCACCACCATCACGCTAGCCGACTCAAATGCTGTCGCAAAACATAGACTTCTGCCACATACCTTTAAGAAGCCCCTCATCACCGACTTTGATTGCCCCAGAATCCTAACATCTACAATTGCAAGATTAAGAACAAACCACTATAAAGGGATGAAAATTCTTCCCGACAAAACGAGAACTTATATTCCCTGCAAGAACTGCACCGATGCCCAACTGACTCCGGATCACATTCTTGAGTGCCCGGCCCTTATCCCACATGTTCTGCAGCTGGGTATGGTGCCACTGGCTTCAGAACTTCGAGAGGTCCTCTACAGCACAGATGCGTTGCAGCTAGCGGACGCGGTCTTGAAGACACATGGAGCCATTTAATTGTCCATGGACACGACAAAAAAAAAAATAAAAAAATAAATAATGGAAGCCACTATTTAACCAATATTGGCTTAAAATCAGCATGCAATAACGGCTCAAGAGTGTGATTGCAATATTGGCCAATATTGTCAAAATGTATCCCCTCCGTGCTTCAGCCAATATTGTGAGCCACTATTTAGCCAACGTAACGCCAATATTGGCCTTAGATCGGTATGCAATAATGGCTCAAGATTGCAACAGCAATATTGGCCGATATTGTCAAAATGTATCTTCTCCGTGCTTCAGCCAATATTGTGAGCCACTATTTAGCCAACGTAACGCCAATATTGGCATTAGATCGGCATGCAATAATGGCTCAAGATTGCAATAGCAATATTGGCCGATATTGTTAAAATGTATCCCCTACGAGCTTCAGCCAATATTGGGTGTAAATCGTACGCCAACATTCAGCCAACCAAGTACAATATTGCGCCAAGATTCAATGCTACTTGGGGAGTTGCGAATAAACGAAACCTAAGTTTTAAGGTACTATGATTCATTTCTTTTCCAATAGTTTTTAGGGATTTGCTGTTTTCCCATATTTTATGCTTGTTTCAACACTGTAAAAAACATTCGGAAGCCCTCATTTTTAAATAGAAAGAAGAGATTACAAGGCACGAAAATGCAGGTGGTAACGGACGCAGGGGGGAGAGAGTTTTCGTCTGCTACAGTACCCCTATTGCCGTGGTTTCAACCGCAAAATGTGTGTATGTATGTATATATATACAGGGCGACAAGAAGTAAGTTGTATACACTCGATATATTAATTGGCTTCAGAAAATTATTCCCGATCACGCAAAGATTTTAAAAAAAAAGAAGGCACAGAAAACAAAAAGTGGGTGCACAGGCAGGTCGAGGGCGTTAACTCTGACTTGAGATTAGCCCCCCCCCCCCCTGTTCACTCACATCTTCAGGGATGACATATATTCAAAGTTAATTACAAAACACTATTGATTGTAATCTCAAATTTGGATATATGTGGTAGTGGGAAGCAAAGGGATGCAATTGGCAAAATTAAAAATTTGGAGGTAACCAGTACAAATGGTAGGTGAACCTCTCCTATGTCTTGGGGCAACAGATTGCACTAATAGTCCTTGTAGGTGCTGCTGTACAGCATGATTTAGAAAAATATTTCAATGAAAGCCTACCTAGGATCTGATCTTTAAATGCGTTTTACTCGAAACTTGAAATAGTCAACTTGAAACCTTTTGCTTCTCACTGCCTCATATATATATATTTTTTAAATATTAGGCAAAATACTGTCTTTAAAATATTAATGGATTAGTTTTTTTTTTTTAGCAATCAAGATTGCTTATTGCTTTCATTTGACCGTCCCTGATGACCGGTTCCTTTTTCAGGGTGGCGCAGGAACTGTGAAAAAAAGTTCCCCGACTTATCCCTGATTAAGTTCACCAAACATTCCCTGATTTACGTTACCAATGATAATGGTTTTCTTTCTTTGCTCTACTTGAAAGCCATTGTATGTTTGTATAAAATGCAGTATTTTAAACGTTTTAAGTTGTGTAAAGTTGTTGAACTAAAGATATATTTTGAAAAAAAGCTACTTTTTTAATAAAATAATTTAAAAAACGTATCAAGTCAATTTTAGCAATTAAATTAAAAACGCGAAGCAGTAATAACTTTTAAGCTTTTATAGTATTAATTCAAAAACCAAAGATTTCTTCTTGAAATTGTGATTACAGTACACTAATTACTTCAAGACAATGGAATAAACGGAAAGGAGCTAAGGCATTAACGAAGGCTTTTCTCTTTGCCTGTATGGTTGTTTATTTTACGTAGCATTGAAAGCGTAAAAGGAAATTTCAGGCTAGGTAAAATAAACAACCTAACAGACACAGAAGCAATCTTAAGAAGTTCATCCTGTGGTTAATAAGTAAGATTCAATACTTTAACGTTGAGGAAAAAAGATGCAAAAATATGCGGCAGTGTATAATCGCTCCTCATTCATTTTACTTTTTTTGAGCAGATAACTGGCGGAAAATGCGTAGGGAATTAGGGTACTTAATTTTGTAATGCAAAAAAAAAAAAAAATTTCTTCGTAAAATCAATTTTCCCTGATTTTTTGTTATTTTGTCAAAATTCCCTGATAAATAAAGTTCCCTGACTTTTCCCTGATCTGTCGCCACCCTGTTCTTCAGAACGAACCAGGGGCTTCTACAGCACCACCGTCCACCGGAGGACGGAACTGCTCCTCTGATCCTAGCCTCCACTATCAGCACTGTCCACCGGAATCCCCTCCTCCTAAGTAGTGGAGTCCATGTCCTGCATGCACACACTCCTACATACACACACGTCTACACACAAACAAGTCATTACACACACGTTAACCGCCCAGGAGGAGGTGGAAGGCTTGGGAGGACATGTGAGTCGTTTCTAGAAACAATAGCCTCCAATGAGTAACATCCTGTCGCAACTCGTGATTGCGAAAAACATAATTCGAATTCAAAGTGTCAGAATTCAAATGAGAAATTCACTGCTCGACATTGAAAATGCAACACCAAGAAGGAGTGTTCAGAAATTTACGCAAATTTTTGAGCAGACGTACATCGAGTTATGTAAATGATTTGAAATGCGCAGCTCTCCGACGCACGTGACGTAAGATATAAGAGAAAGAACTTGAAGAACGGGCAATATTCGAATTTTTTTCTTTTTTTTTTTACTTGAGTAGAAGTGCTATGAATTAATAAATAAAATAAGCTTGCATTTATTTAGGATCTTAACTTCAATTTCATTCACTATTTTCAATTTGCCGCAGCCCACAATGCTATAAACTCTTCATTTTAATGCAATGGTTTTAATTTTTATTCTTTAATCATTAAGATAGAAGTAACAGTCATTTGCATGTCATAACTTTCCTTTTATTTCTCACTTAAAGTTTTTAACAGCCCTGTAGTTCATAATTTTTTATAAGTAGAATTCTAAAAATTGACACGATTACTTATCTTGTTATATGAGTCTTTCACGCGAAATTTCATTAAAATCCGAAATGGTGACGAGATCAAGGTGACTGACTTGACATATGGAATTCCACAATGTACATGTGAACATTCCCGTTTTTTTTTTCAGTACCTTAAAATCAATATAAAATTAAGTTTGTAACCAAATAATGGCAGATTTTGTGCTCTTTTGTTGACACTAAAAGAAACCACACTTCAAGAAAATTGTTGTACATAAGACTACATTCTTGAGCGTGCCCCCCATCCCCCCTAAATGAAATCCTGTATCCACCCCTGCACACAGCTCGGAGAGATCACACGCCGGAGGGCGCTTACTTTGGCAGTCAAGTTTGTTTATTATTCACCCCCACCCTTTCTCAGGATCCTTTAAGGCCAATTAATACATTTCCAAGTACATAAGTACTATGCATTTTTTTACTTTTTCTTTAACATTTCAAAACTCAGCGAAGTACTACATGCCGTTTCAATTTATATTACTGCTTTGCCAAGAAACTATCATACGATTTATTTCATTTTGCACTTCTTGTAAGTTGAAAAAATTAGAATGACTTTTCTAGGAACATCTTCACACATTTTTTTAAAAAATTCCATCAAATGGAATCCTTTGAATTCGAAACTGATTGTACCTAAAAATTTCAAAAAGATTTGAACGAAATTTAATAGTGCCCGAAATAAAAGAACATCTGTTTCAAAACATTCAAAAACATAACGACTGCGTGTATTCAGACATTAATTTTCCTTAGATATCAGGCACATCATTAAAATGCATACTGTAATTTTGTTCTTTAGAAGAATTGATAAGACAAAACAATGCTAGTTTAATTTCTTTTATTCCATTATTCACATAAATACACATCTAACTGGCAAAAGCAATTGTTAGCTAATACTTTGTTTCTGGTCAACGTCTTAGTAAAACGCGATTACATCAAAAACCTTGAAAAAATTAAGTAAAAAATGGTAACAAGTGTCACTACAAACCTCTTTAACAGAAAAGAACCTACAACTAGGAAAACGATCCAAATTATAAAATCTTCAGTGCCCATGCAGTTGTGAAGCTATGCCAATTGCAACATGGTAAATCACCCACTGTTGTTTTAAGCGATGAATGAAGCTGTAACCAACATAGCAAGATTTGCTTAAGACCACAGAACTAAAGCCTAAGCCTCTGATGATGTAATTTTTACACATGGCAAACCTTTCATCAAAAGCATTCTCAAATGGAAATTAAGAATGATCCTTACCATTCTCCATGTTACAATTGTTAACAGTAATGACCCAACAGGTACACAAGTCCAGTATGAATTGTATGTAGAAATCCTAAATGCCATACGGTATTCCAGAATTGGTATAACAACACATAATGCAATTATCAGACATGGCAAAGCTTTCATTGAAAGAATTCTCAAGTGGAAACCGCGAATGATTTCAGCCAAGTTTCATCACTTAATTGCAAACAGTCACCACAACGAAGAATAACTACCAGTAACAAAAACTACATTTTAGACACAGCAAGAAAATTACCACCATTGAAATTACTTCTACTAAAGCTGTGTGTGAAGTTTCATGAAATATAATGATCACAGAATAAAACCTATACCTCTACTGTTTACTTAATTGTCAGACACGGCAAAGCTTTCATTGAAAGCATTCTCAAGTGGAAACCGCGAATGATTCTTGCCGCTCTTCATCATACAAAGTATGAATCATACGGAAAAAAACGCTAAAATGCCGTACGATCATTCCAGAATTGATATAACAACACAACGCAATTATCAGACATGGCAAAACTTTCATTGAAAAAAATTCTCAGTGGAAACCGCGAATGATTTCAGCCAAATTTCATCACTTAATTGCAAACATTAGTCACCACGACAAAGAATAACTACTAGTAACAAAAACTACATTTTAGACACAAGATTACCACCATTGAATTACTTCTACTAAAGCTGTGTTTGAAATTTCATGAAATATGACCACAGAATAAAACATAAAACCTATACCTCTGTTGAATAAAACGACTGTCTCGACTGTGTTTTAGTCGGGTGAACCTGTCTTCGTTTTTAATGCACTGATAATGGCACTTGTATTTTAGAGTGCCGAAACAGCTGTTTGCTAGTTTTTTAACCTTTTTTTCATTCTCAATTTGTACTTTATATACGTTGTCATATTTTTATTCACTATGCAGTACAAAGTTTTCGACTAGTTTTTACGTATTATCTATACCTATGTTGTTTACTTAATTGTCAGACACGGCAAAGCTTTCATCGAAAGCATTCTCAAGTGGAAACCGCGAATGATTCTTGCCGCTCTTCATCATGCAAAGTATGAATCATACGAAAAAAAAACGCTAAATGCCATACAATCATTCCAGAATCCATATAACACATAACGCAATTATCAGACATGGCAAAGCTTTCATTGAAAAAATTCTCAAGTGGAAACCGCGAATGATTTCAGCCAAGTTTCATCACTTAATTGCAAACATTAGTCACCACGACAAAGAATAACTACTAGCAACAAAAACTACATTTTAGACACAGCAAGATTACCAACATTGAAATTACTTCTACTAAAGCTGTGTATGAAGTTTCATGAAATATAATGATCACAGAATAAAACCTATACCTCTGCTGTTTACTTATTTGTCAGAAAAATGAATTTTCGCTAACTTATAATTTGCTTGCAGCTCATTTTCTAGTCATCTGAGCGAATTTCCATTTTTTAACCGTAAAAGTTTTTTGAAGTAATTAACACGATCTTTCCAACCATACCAAACTTGAAGCGCTAAAATGCAGTTTTCGTGTAGAAAAAGTGGTTTAAAAAATGAATTAAAACTTTATGTTTCAGGCTTCCAACAATGAAAAAGAAATAAAATTAAAATGTTTTGGGTTTTGCTAACTAAAAAACGCTTATAACTTTTTTTCAAGTGGATTTAGGTTATTGGACCTTGGGCGCCCTGACAATTTTTTCGTTAGGAGTGTTTTTGAAAGACCTTTCCAACCATATCAAATTCGAAAAAAATTGGACCATCCATTCGCGCAGAGGCGTAGGAACTTTGTAGAAGTAGGGGGAGCTGGGACACATTTATGGGAAGTGTCTGGTATGTAAGGGGCAGAAGCAGTGGCCTCTTAAAATAATTGGTGGGGGGGGGGGGGGACTTTAAATTTTTTTTCTACATATGAAATTAGCTTCGAAGCTTCCATCTCTTTTTTTTTTATCTTGTATCAATTGTTTGTGGAGAGAATGAGGTGATAAAACTTTTGGTTTTGAAAGAAGATCAGTCAGTACTCGAAGATGAGCACGTAGAAATAGAGGAGTTTCGGGGATCCTCCCCCAGAAAATTTTAGGAATTCTTGTACTAAAAACGAATTTATAGGCGATCTTTGGTAATGTTAAGGGGAGAAAAGGTTTGAATACCTTCCCTGAAAATTTTTCGAAATTACTGTCTTAAAAACGCGATTGTGTACCATATTTGTTGACTTTAGTGAAAATATGACTCGAAGGATTGTCCTTAATCGATTTTTCGAAGCGATTTACATCTCCCGCCCAATTGAAAAAGTAATTGTAGACAATCTTCAATGATGTCAGAGAAAAAGGCTGTACTAGGGCTCTACTTTGGAAATTTTTAAACTTGAAGTCCTACTAGAGAGCGTTTTTTCAATGATGTTATCAGAAAAGGTTCAGAGGTTCCTTCTCGTTAATTTTTTCGAAATTATAGTCGCTAAAACACGAGACTGTGGATCATATTTGTTGGGATTAGGGATCCAGCAATTTTTTTTAAATTGAAGTCCCAAAAACGGAACATTACATAATCTCTCATGTTTTGGAGGGCAAGGTATTCAGGGACTCTCTTCCGGTAATTTTCAGGGAATTGGAGCCTTGAAAATAAAATTTGAGGTGTTCTGTAATAATTTTGGAGGAAAGTGGAGGCTTCGACAACGTAGTATTCAGAAGAATTTCTTATTTTCTGAGAACTAGAGAAAGGCGTATAGATGAAACAGGAGGGCGGAGAAACAGAACGTTGGAAATGTGTTAAAATGAAGTGTTCGTTACGTATTATATTGTTCAGATAAGTTTTTGTAATAGTCTTTGATAGAAACTATAAAATATTAATATAATAATATTGTTGGGGTTTTTTTTTCTGCAATAGTAGATGAAAAGTAACAATTTTGTCATGAAAATATATCTGTAAGTGACGAAAAAATTGTAATTTAGAAAGCAAAAAAAACAAGAATAACTGTTACTTCGTAAAGTATAATCTGAGGGGTCAGATAACTTAAAATGAGATAAGTTTTTGGAAAGTTGAAATTATTTGAACAAGTACAAACAACCTTAGCAATCTTTTTTAGTTATATCTGGAGCACCTATGTTATTCATATTCAAATGCCAAACTGACTCATCACCCCCTGCTTGCTAGACACTTAATCTTTTGTCCCAGAATTATAGAGATATTAGCCCAAAAATCAAAAATAGGATGTTTTTTCTAATTAGAGTGGTCTTAAAAATGTATTCTAGACAGAGGTAAATCATAATGCATAACCTTGCTTGGATGTTCCTAAATAATATTCAGAGATTGCATTTGCTTTCAAATTTTGCAGAAAAAACTCTTTTTGACACTTTTATTCTATTTGTTCACTTATTATTTCTATTAGATGTTCTTAAGATTGCAAAGGTTTCCTTTCTGCTTTTTTTTTCATCATCACTAATATGAAATTGGTGACGCCATTTCTAAAAAACTGGGGGGGGGGGGGGGAGCAAAACCCTTCTTGGTGACGGCTCTGGTGCCCCCCCCCCCCCAAAAAAAAATGTTTGGTTATGACTGGTACTGATTTTCGCAGGCCGGGGAGTAGAGTCCACTTTCCCGCATTTCGGCAATCAAGAGTGTTTAAACAGTGAAAAAAAAGGTGAAGGTGAATTCAAGTGCACTGACCACTCCGTCTGCTCACTGTTTTTGTTGCTTATTGGGTAGAAATTCCGAAATTCCCAAAAAAGGCAGATCACATTTTTGAAATCAGGTTTGAGGTAAACAATGTTCGGCAAAAAACAGCAGTGCAAGAATTTTCCGGGGGAGCCAGTGGCGGATCATGCGATTTTGAGGCCCCAGGCGCAACCTCATCCGGAGGCCCTCTAACTGACACAATGAAAATGATATAGTTTCCTAATATTTGCAATGCAAAAAATCATAACTTTTTTTATTTTTTTTTTTTGAATCAACAAGCTTTGGGGGGGGGGGGGTTACATTCTCATTAAAATTGAAAAACAACGACATTTTTGACAAAAAAAAACTTTACTGTGAAAATTTTTGTCCTCTCTTTTTTCCTAATCTAGGTAGTGCAGGGGGTGAGATCCCTGCTCTGATTTCAGGCATCTGGCAAAATCCCAGCTTTAACATGTTTACCGATACGCGTAATTCAGTGGCGCAACCACAGGAAAAAAATAGGGGGGGGGGGTTCACTTAGTAAGAAAAAAAAACGAGAGAAAGAGAACCTCTAATCGAATAGGAAAGATAAGAAGGATAAGGGGGGGGGGGGCGGGGTCTCCGGGGGTTATCCCCCGGAAAAATTTTTAAACTTTTAAAAACGCAATTTTAGACTTTCTTTGCTGATGTTAGGGGGCAAAAAGGTGCAGCTGATGGCAGGCCTGGATCAGGCATTTGGGGGTCCCAACTATGACCCAAGAAATTGAAGAAAAAACTGAAAACAAAAACTAGCACTAAGACTTATTAAACGTTGCAAATATACACTGCTGGTCCCTCTGGGGCCCTACGGATTTTGTCTGGGGGGGGGGGGTCCAAAATTTATAGATCCGTTCCTGGGTGCAGTGGTCTCAGCGGAAAGTTATTGAAATTGAAGCCTTAAAAACACCATCACAGGCCACATTTATTAACGTTCGGGTAATGGATGGAGCTCAGAGATTGCCTCCAATCAATTTTTTTAACAATAAATCGAAATCAATTCCTCCCCCCTCCTTCCCAATTTTCGAAACTGTAGTTTCAAAAACGCAACTGTACACAAACTTTACGGGATATTTAAAATCTGATGAAAAACTTCGTCAGATATTCGCTTTTGTTACTTGCTTGAAAATTGTACAGTAAATGAAATACATACTTCAAGGATAACTAATAATAGGTTACACGTACACCGGTTATAGTTTATACACATTTTACATTTTAATTTTTGTTACATTTGTTTGAGCAATCACTAATTACTTATTACTTTTACTTGACCAAAGTAAGTTGATGTTGTTCTGATTTTTCAGATTACCATGCCAACAGCTGTTTATTAATATTTTTTAGAGAGCAAAAATTTCGTCGTCATAGTTACAAATCATCTGTGGCTTAACTCAATTAGATTCAGCTTTTTTTTAAGGCTTTTTTTGAATAATTTTTTTTAAACACCTATCTAGATAAACTAAAGCAGCAAAACTTCATCTAAATACAAAATTTCCAGATAACGAATTCCCATCATTTATGATTGATAAGAAATAAAAATACATAACGTTATACGCTGCAATAATTTTTTATGATAAGTGTACTAACTGGTGGATATGGGTTATTAATTTGTTATTTGGTATTACCGCATCTTAATCACCATTTCTTTTTTGTGGATATGCCTCGTATTACCAGGAGCGTGCACAGAAATTTTGGGGCCCGTCACAAATGACTTTTACCTGCCCCCCTCCATTCATTACTTACCCCTACGTCCCTACATATATTTCGCCCCTTTTGGGGCTCCTTCAGGCTCGGGCCCGGGCCAACAGGTGTCCTTTCTCCCCCCTCCCCGTGCCCCTGCAAATTACCAATTCTAGAAAATCCCCAGTCATAATTGGCGGGTGTAAATTTCTTGACCATTTCCATTCTCTTTCATTTGTAGAAACAAGAAACCCAACAAGTAGGTACTTATTGCAATTCATGACTGCAAGAAACATAATTTAAGTTCAAGACGTCGAAATTCAAATGTGAATCCTGGGTGCTCTTTTTTTGTGTGGTGGGGTCGTTTCTAAGCCTTTCTGGAAAAAGAAAATAACCATTAAAATTTGTGAGTCTAAGTGTTACTCGGTTTCAACTAGATCTATGCGCAATGTATTTACTTGACCGAAACAACGCCATTACGTTATCTCAGAAACGGGCAAAAAACATCAGCGAACATCAGAAACTGTTAGGAAAATCATGTCTTCTATTCAAGGAGTACAAATCTTGGTTTTATTCAGGGGCGGATACAGAAAAATCTTTTGGGGCACAGGGAGTTGAATAGCCAACCATCCCCTACCCCCACAGCCGTCGCCTTTGGTGTTTCATAACAAAGTTTTAATGACTTATTTTTTAACGTGCGTGTTTTTTATTTATTTTATTTTTAGGATTCTTTCAGGTCAATGAATCTGATTCTAAGTACATGAATATTATGCACTAATATACTTTGAATGTAAACGGAAAACATTTTTAACATTTCAAGCCATTTAAATACTAAGCCCAATATAATGTCACCGATAGATGCTAGACAATGAGCGGCTTTACTTAGAAACATTGTCATCAGTGGCGTAGCTAGACCCGACTTTCGGGGGGGGGGGGGGTTACTTCTTTTACATATATATATATATATATATATATATATATATATATATATATATATATATATATATATATATAATGTATATATATTTATAATCGCTTGGAATTTTTTCCTTTTCTTCTTTTTTTTTTTCTTTCTCTTCTCTCTTCTTTTTCTCTTTTTTTTTGAGACTAACGTTTCGGGGGGGGGGGGTTGTCCCCAAAACCCCCCCTTAGCTACGCCCCTGATTGTCATAATGATTCTAACACGAGCGCAAGGTTATTAATTAAACATATACCTCCCTTGAGTTTTTTAAAATTAATTTATGAAGAAAATCATAACTTCATAACATTTAAGTTTTACTGAAGAATTCAGAAACTATTTTTGTGTGAATTTCAAAACAGTTGCTGATTTGTTTTTAAAGCCATGATACAGTTGAGATAACATATTGATACTACATTCCATTTCCATTAAAAATCATGGTTTTTCTAAGAAACTACCATATGATTTCTTTCATTTTGCATTTTTTATAAGCTGAAAAAGAAATCTATTATTTCGCATAGGATTCTGTATCAAACTGACTCTTATAGGTGCGCCTACACATTTAAAAAAAAATATTATTATTATTGATTCCATCAAAGAAGAATTAGTGGACGAATCGCGATAATACGGTCTCTTGAATTTGAAACCAGTGAGTCAAATGTATTCTGCAACTCTGGGCCTCCGACTCCAGTAATACTTCTTTAGCAAACAAAAATGCTTTTAAGCAAAATATGCTATGTGTGTTTTGTGTTCTTTTTAATTAACTACGCAAAAAAATGCAAATGAAACGTCAATTAAAAAGTAATAAATAAAATAGTGAACTTAATTCATCCTTTGGGGGGGGGGGGGGGAGGAGCACGGCCCACTGGGCCTCCTCTAAAATCCGCTACTGGTTTTATATGAAAAATTACTTAAACACCCTACACGACAGTTGAAAGCAAACTATAAAAATTTACTTTTGTGTGCAACAAAACATTTTTTAAAAGGAAAACTTGCAAACAAAAAAAGACAGCATTCGAATAGGCATAACTCGGCAGCAGGAAAAATTCAGCATCGTAAAAAAAACGATGCGTAGGAGCATTGCGTCAAAAAGAACCCGACTCTTATGCAGGAGACAATTTATCAATAAGCAGAGTAGGCAGCTGCTTAGGGCGGCAACCTTTTCAGGGGCGGCAAATTTGCTTTAACCTCACATTTTTTAAATTAAATTGTTATTCTTGAAAGTAAAATATTAGCATTCTTTCATTTTCCACAGAGACAATTTTTTCTTGTCATTCAATAATGATTACTTTCATAATCTTATGAAAGTCAAATGTTTTAAGGGAATGTTATATTTAATTTTTTGGGAGATCATTGTGATCATTTCATCGGGGCACCTCTGAATGTGAAACGTCATCATTTATTTCTTCATAAGTTTGGCAGTTTGAATCTGGGGAACACTTTTTTGCGTTTTTTTTGAGTTAAGGAAATTTTGCTTCTTTTAGGGGCGAGGGGGGGTGGCAGACTTCAAATCTGCCTAGGAGTGGCATGGAGCTAAATTCGGCCCTGCTCTCATGAAACAATTTCGTTTTTAAACTTATGACTAAAAAGGAAATTAAGGAATTGGAGGGAAAAGAAAGTGTGATTGCTTTACCTAAAATCCCAGAGCTGTTTTATTAGGGAAAAGGCTTTTTTCTTTCATTTAACTAGCAAGATTCTTAACACTGTTACAAGACAACACTCACTGTACTACTGAGTTGGACTGAAATGTACCAAACAGAAGAACAGTTCTCGCGGCGATTTCCCAAGGTCAGATAACCCCCCTGTCTTTGTTTGCATTTAACCTGAAACTTGAGTCATAGTAATACCTTTCCCCTTGGGCACCATGACACGACCATGAACAAAGAAGTAGGAATTCTCCGATCGCAGAAAAAGCATGGATGTAGGAATCCACCTCTCTCCATGAGAAAAAGTGCTGTATTACGATAGAGCGCGAAATATACTGGATGAAACATTCCGGAGGAAAGAAACAAATACATTTTGAAACTTTAAACTTGTACATACAAAAAAACATCCCTTTTTTTAATGTCCCAATTTTCTCTTCTGGAAAAATCCAAACAAAGGCACCTGAAGCCTGAGGCCCCTTTAGACGAAGGGGGCCCTATTGGGAGCAATCTGCCTGGACCTAAAATACATGATCAAACTGTCAATTTCCACGAGCTTTGAGCGTTTTCTACTCAAAATTATGACTTTCCATGGCAAATCCTCAAAAGAAACAGTATTTCCTCCTGTAAAAATCCAAACGAACACATGAAGCCTGGGGCCCCTTTAGGCGAAGGGGGGGCCCTATTGGGAGCATTCAGCCCGCACCTAAAATCCATCACTAACTCTCAATTTCCATGAGATTTTAGCATTTTCCACTCAAAATTACGACTTTCCTTGGCAAATCCTCAAAATAAAGTTTTCCTCCTGTAAAAATCCAAACGAAGACACTTGAAATCTACTGGGGCCCCTTTAGGCGAAGGGGGGCCCTATTGGGAGCAATCAGCCCACACCTAAAATCCATGACTAACTGTCAATTTCCATGAGTTTTGAGCAGTTTTCACTCAAAATTATGACTTTCCATGGCAAATACTCAAAAAACAAATTTTAGTTTTGAGGATGTGACACTTCGCGGCTCCGAGGCCCCCTGCTTTGCTGGAGGCCACAGCTATCGCCTCATGCGCCTATGCGGTGATCCGCCACTGGGGGGAGCTGAGCCGGTCTGAAATATTCCAGGGGGAGCTTAAGCTCCCTCAGCTCCCCCGGTTCCGACGCCTATGCATTCGCGTAAAAAGAGCCATTTTGGACGAAAATGGGTTTTTTATTAATATCTCCGTTAATTAGCGTTTGATTTCAAAAATTTTCATTGATGACACTAAAACTCGGCAATAGCTATCGAACAAAAAAAGAATAAAGGAAATCGGTTTACAAACAGAGGAGAAATCGGTACCGAAAGAAAATGCCTTGCCTATTAATATATAAAGATACCTCTACTGTTTACTTAATTGTCAGACACGGCAAAGCTTTCATTGAAAGCATTCTCAAGTGGAAACCGCGAATGATTCTTGCCGCACTTCATCATGAAATTGTTAACAGTAATGACCTAATATGTACAGAAGTTCAGTATGAATCATATGTAACCAGGGGTCTGGCCAGAGGATATTTGGGTCCGTTAACGGACCCTTCACAAAAATCCGATCAACCAAAACGGACCTTTCACAAAATCCTGATCAAACAAAACAGACCCTTCACAAAATTCTGATAAACAAGATCTTATCTGTCAAATTGTTTATTGAAAGAGCAAATCTGAAAGCAAAATAACGCATATTTCTGTGTATAAACCGATAACTTTTTGGAACCTTTTTGTAAGTCAAATTAGAGGGATCAGCTTATACAAAATCGGCTAATTTTGAAAAAAAAAAAAAAAAAAAATCGGCGCTCTTGCGATGCTCCTGCAAGGGATAAATAATTGCTACTGCCTAATAAATATAATGGTTGTTTGTTTTATCACATCTAATTAGCAGCGATGTTGTTGTAAACTTTTCTGAAAAGGCATTGGTAAGCACTTTTCTCTCGCTCATGATTTAATAAACAATAATAATATATATCTGCGAAATGAACTTAGAACTGCAAAGGGATAGGGAGGATATGGGGGGATATGGGTGGGGAAAAAATACGATTGCTTCAGATAGGGTTACCAACTTCAAAATTATCACCACTTAGCGTCTGGCGTTGAACCTTTATAATGACTTGATTAGAAAATATTCTCATCATTTTACCAGCTTGTCAATATTTGCGTTTTTACGGTGCGGTGCGATGTTTAATTGTTATTTTGGGAGAAAATTATATGGGTTTTGATTTTTCGATGCTAACAAATATGATTAATTTTAAATAAACTCTTTTAATTACAGTTTTTCTTTTCTTTAGATGTCTACATTTTGAAAAATGCAATTTTTTAACATCCGATATGAGAATCATATTTTGTTCTATTGTCAAGCTAGCTTCGCTTTATTAGGATGCAAATAAATGAAAAGTCTCTTTATTTCTGTTAGAACTCTCTTTTCAAGTTTTAAAAGCAAAATTCCATTTTCTGTTATGAGTCAAATATTAAAATGCTGAATAGATGGTTTATTTTATTTATTTATTTTTTGTTACAATTATTTTAAATACTGCACAGAAATATTTCTAGTTTAATTTAACATAATGTAGAATGGTAGATAAATATTGATACTAGAGAGAACGATGCCCTCCCCCCCCCCCCCCCGCCAAATATCAGAGAAACACCTCAGAATGATTTTCTCAACATAGAAGAGAAAAACACTCAACTTTAAGTTTAATTGATGCAGTTTGTGCCATCTCTAAATTCTGAAATTTCGTTTTAACAATTTTTTTTTTGCGAATTTATTTGATTTTTCACAAAATTAATTCATTTTTCACAAAATTATTTGATTTTTCAAAAAAAACGGACCCTGTAAAAAATCCTGGACAGACCCCTGGTAACAATCCTAAGTGCCATATGGTCACTCCAGAATTGGCATAACAACACATAATGCAATTATCAGACATGGCAAAGCTTTCATTGAAAGAATTCTCAAGTGGAAACCGCGAATGATTTCAGCCAAGTTTCATCACTTAATTGCAAACAGTCACCACAACGAAGAATAACTACTAGTAACAAAAACTACATTTTAGACACAGCAAGAAGATTACCACCATTGAAATTACTTCTACTAAAGCTGTGTGTGAAGTTTCATGAAATATAATGATCACAGAATAAAACCTATACCTCTACTGTTTTCTTAATTGTCAGACACGGCAAAGCTTTCATTGAAGCATTCTCAAGTGGAAACCGCGAATGATTCTTGCCGCACTTCATCATGCAATTGTTAACAGTAATGACCTAACATGTACACAAGTCCAGTATGAATCATATGTAACAATCCTAAATGCCATACGGTCATTCCAGAATTGGTATTACAACACATAATGCAATTATCAGACATGACAAAGCTTTCATTGAAAAAATTCTCAAGTGGAAACCGCGAATGATTTCAGCCAAGTTTCATCACTTAATTACAAACATTAGTCACCACAACTAAGAATAATTACTAGTAACATAAACTACATTTTAGACACAGCAATAAGACTACCACCATTGAAATTAATTTTACTCAAGCTGTGTGTGATAATTCATGAAATATGACCACAAAATAAAACCTATACCTCTGCTGTTGACGTTATTGTCAGACACGGCAAAGCTTTCATTGAAAGCATTCTCAAGTGGAAACCGCGAATGATTCTTGCCGCACATCATCATGCAAAGTATAAGTCATATTTAACAATCCTAAATACCATATGGTCACTCCAGAATTGGCATAACACATAATGCAATTATCAGACATGGCAAAGCTTTCATTGAAAGAATTCTCAAGTGGAAACCGCGAATGATTTCAGCCAAGTTTCATCACTTAATTGCAAACAGTCACCACAACGAAGAATAACTACCAGTAACAAAAACTACATTTTAGACACAGCAAGAAAATTACCACCATTGAAATTACTTCTACTAAAGCTGTGTGTGAAGTTTCATGAAATATAATGATCACAGAATAAAACCTATACCTCTACTGTTTACTTAATTGTCAGACACGGCAAAGCTTTCATTGAAAGCATTCTCAAGTGGAAACCGCGAATGATTCTTGCCGCACTTCATGCAATTGTTAACAGCAATGACCCAACATGTATACAAGTCCAGTATGAATCATTTGTAACAATTCTAAATGCCATAGACAGGGTTCATGCTCTTTGAAAATTAAAAGTAAAGAGTTTATAAGGACTTTTGCAGGAGTTCATTTTACTTTTTAAGGACTAGTTTCTTGGTTAAATATGCTTTTTTTAAAACTCATTTCAGAAAAAATGCATACAACTCTAATATTTATTTTTCATTTCATACAATATTTTGAATGCAAACATACTAATATGCAATTACTGCTTCTTAGATGTGAGCAGTCTCCGAATCAAATTAATACGGGGGGGGGGGGGGGGGGATAACCATTGAAATACGTTTTCTTTTAAAATTAATACAAAATAAGTAATAGCGATTGAAAATTCGTATTTTCTCGAATACAAAATAGAAACTAACAATTTTCTAACCAAAAAGAAAGACTAACTATAATAAGTCGACTGAAAGTAGTAGAGGCCAAAATAACTTCCATCTATCAATATAATTGATATATTTACAGGATAAAATTGTAATGTTACTCATATGAGATTGAAACACAGAAAAATCAATTTAAATATTATGAATCCTTTTGAAAAAATTGTAAAAATTTTATAATCTTCAAAATAGATTGCAAAAAATCTTATACCCACGGCGGTTGCAACATCGATTTTCAAAGTGAACACGATAAACGTATAAAGGACGGAACATAAAAGAATTTAAGTAAATTATTTTAGAATTGCATTTTAGCACTCTACAATAAACTTATTATTAATAACAATCAGCTTTGAAGCAAAAATCAAATTAAACCAGCGATTCAGATTTCAACTTTTAGACTCGCATAAAGGACACAGAATTCGGCTTGAAAATTTAACTTTGTGATATTACAGGAATAAAAAGAAATTTCATTTATTTGCCCTCCAAAACAGCATAATGAGCATCAAAAATATAAAAAAAATAGATTCTCATATCGGATGCAAAGAGATTGCATTAATCAAAATAAAAACATCAAGTCTAAAAACTGAAAGAATTTATTAAAGCAAAAAAATTTAGAATGATACTTTAACAAGTCTAGATGGTTAAAGTATATTGTTAATATTTATCGGCATAAACGTCAGAAATTTGGAAAAAAAAATTGGATAAGGGGAAGAAAGTAGTCTAACAAAAAAATAAGATTTCCGTTACTAACAGACCGCAGCAGAATTTCGGTAACATTCGGTATAACGTAATCACTTGTATCGGATTGGCGATAGAAGAAAATCTTTAAGGTCATGTAGAATAAAAAAATAAATAGTTTGTAATGAGATAACAGCAAAATCCAGGAGATTTTTTAGGGCCCTAATTTTGTTTTCTTAAAAAGCAGGAGTTTATAAGGAGCATACCAACCCTGCATACAGTCATTCCAGAATTGGCAATACAACACATTATGCAATAATCAGACATGGCAAAGCTTTCATTGAAAGAATTCTCAAGTGGAAACCGCGAATGATTTCAGCCAAGCTTCATCACTTCATTGCAAACATTAGTCACCGCAACAAAGAATAACTAGTAGTAACAAAAACTACATTTTAGACACAGCAAGAAGACTACCATTGAAATTACTTTTACTAAAGTTCTGTGTGAAGTTTCATGAAATATGACCAGAGAATAAAACCTATACCTCTGCTGTTCATGTAATTGTCAGACACGGCAAAGCTTTCATCGAAAGCATTCTCAAGTGGAAACCGCGAATGATTCTTGCCGCTCTTCATCATGCAGAGTATGAATTATACGAAAAAAAACGCTAAAATGCCGTACGATCATTCCAGAATTGATATAACAACACAACGCAATTATCAGACATGGCAAAGCTTTCATTAAAAAAAATTCTCAGTGGAAACCGCGAATGATTTCAGCCAAGTTTCATCACTTAATTGCAAACATTAGTCACCACAACAAAGAATAACTACTAGTTAAAAAAACTACATTTTAGACACAGCAAGAAGACTACCATTGAAATCCTTTTTACTGAAGTTCTGTGTGAAGTTTCATGAAATATAACCAGAATAAAACCCATACCTCTGCTGTTCACGCAATTGTCAGACACGGCAAAGCTTTCATCGAAAGCATTCTCAAGTGGAAACCGCGAATGATTCTTGCCGCATTTCATCATGCAATTGCTAACAGTAATGACCAAACATGTACCCAAGTCCAGTATGAATCATTTGTAGCAATTCCAAATGCCATACAGTCATTCCGGAATCGATATTACAACACATGATGCAATTATCAGGCATGGCAAAGCTTTCATTGTACGAATTCTCAAGTGGAAACCGCGAATGATTTCAGCCAAGTTTCATCACTTAATTGCAAACAGTCACCACAACGAAGAATAACTACTAGTAACAAAAACTACATTTTAGACACAGCAAGAAGATTACCACCATTGAAATTACTTCTACTAAAGCTGTGTGTGAAGTTTCATGAAATATAATGATCACAGAATAACACGGCAAAGCTTTCATTGAAGCATTCTCAAGTGGAAACCGCGAATGATTTCAGCCAAGCTTCATTACTTCATTGCAAAGATTAGTCACCGCAACAAAGAATAACTAGTAGTAACAAAAACTACATTTTAGACACAGCAAGAAGACTACCATTGAAATTACTTTTACTAAAGTTCTGTGTGAAGTTTCATGAAATATGACCAGAGAATAAAACCTATACCTCTGCTGTTCATGTAATTGTCAGACACGGCAAAGCTTTCATCGAAAGCATTCTCAAGTGGAAACCGCGAATGATTCTTGCCGCTCTTCATCATGCAAAGTATGAATCATACGAAAAAAAAACGCTAAAATGCCGTACGTTCATTCCAGAATTGATATAACAACACAACGCAATTATCAGGCATGGCAAAGCTTTCATTGAAAAAAATTCTCATTGGAAACCGCGAATGATTTCAGCCAAGTTTCATCACTTAATTGCAAACAGTCACCACAACGAAGAATAACTACTAGTAACAAAAACTACATTTTAGACACAGCAAGAAGATTACCACCGTTGAAATTACTTCTACTAAAGCTGTGTGTGAAGTTTCATGAAATATAATGATCACAGAATAAAACCTATACCTCTGCTGTTTTCTTAATTGTCAGACATGGCAAAGCTTTCATTGAAGCATTCTCAAGTGGAAACCGCGAATGATTTCAGCCAAGCTTCATCACTTCATTGCAAACATTAGTCACCGCAACAAAGAATAACTAGTAGTAACAAAAACTACATTTTAGACACAGCAAGAAGACTACCATTGAAATCCTTTTTACTGAAGTTCTGTGTGAAGTTTCATGAAATATAACCAGAATAAAACCCATACCTCTGCTGTTCACGCAATTGTCAGACACGGCAAAGCTTTCATCGAAAGCATTCTCAAGTGGAAACCGCGAATGATTCTTGCCGCATTTCATCATGCAATTGCTAACATTAATGACCAAACATGTACCCAAGTCCAGTATGAATCATTTGTAGCAATTCCAAATGCCATACAGTCATTCCGGAATCGGTATTGCAACACTAGGTTTGCCAACTGCTCCGCAATTTGTGGAGCTGCTCTACAAAATTGGCAAAATTCTGCAGCTCTGCAAAGAAGTTCTTTTTCTCCGCATTACCCTGCCGAACATATTCAAGATAAAATATTACTATTCTATCATAACTAATATGTAAATATGGGAAGCTAATGATACTTTTACACTGGTGCTCCAAATGATTATTAAAAAGTCATAACCACTTTTGGATATAAGTGGTTTTAGTTACTCTTACTAATTTCTAAAAAAATACCCAACTGCTCCACAAAATTTTAAATTGCACCTCAAAGTCACCATAGATGCTTCTCAAATTGTTTCTCTAAGGTTGGCAACCCTGCAACACATGATGCAATTATCAGACATGGCAAAGCTTTCATTGAAAGAATTCTCAAGTGGAAACCGCGAATGATTTTTGCCAATTTTCATCATTAAACTGCAAAATATTAGTCATTACACTAAAGCAGAATGACTCAAAGCGGGTAAGAAGAGTCTGTGGGTGCCATGTGGTGTCCTATATCCATGATATAAATATATGTGTAAGTAAACAGATAGAGCAGGGGCTTGCGAGAAAATATTAATCCCCCAAAGGGTGCTCCCAAACAATAAGTTTAACTAACAAAATATATAATTTGAACACAAGTAGTTGAGAGTATCATGTCTGTTTAAACTAAATCGAACACAGAGCGAAAAGATTTAACTCCGAGTTTGACATAAGTGCGAGATTTCATGAAATATTATCTCTACAGAATTAAACGCAGACTTTCTTATGCTGGTATAATTGTCAGACATGGCAAAGCTTTCATTGAAATCATTCTCAAGTGGAAACCGCGAATGATTCTTGCCATTCTTCATCATGCAATTGTTAATAGTAGCGACCAAAACATACAGAAGACCGGTATGAATCATTTGTAGCAATTCTAATTGCCATACAGTCATTTCAGAATTTTTACTACTCATTGTGCAATTATCAGACATGGCAATGCTTTCATTAAAAGAATTCTCAAGTGGAAACCGCGAATGATTTCTACCAAGTTTCATCATTTAATTGCAAACATTATTCACCACACCTAAGAAGAACTATCAGTAACAAAATATATTTTAGACAAAGCAAGAAGACTACATTTGGTAAAGCTTTTATTGAAAGCATTCTTAAGTGGAAACTGCGAATGATTCTTTCCGCTCTTCATCATTGATCTGTTAACGGTTGTAATCTAACAAGCACAAAACAGAAACAATCATCTGTAACAATTTTAAGTGTCAACTAGATATCCAAGAATTCATATTACAAACTTATTGTGATGCAATTCTCAGACATGGATTAGCTTTCATTGAAAGAATTCTCCAGTGGAAACCGCGAATGATTTCAGCCAATTTTCATCACAGAATTGCAAAACAGTCACTACACTAAAATAACTAACAAAATGTATAATTTGGACTTACCGGATTGAGACCACCATACGCGTATAAGTTAAAACCAAATTGAACACAGATACTTCTAATGTTGATGTAATCATCAGATATGGCAAAACTAGTGAAACGCTTAAGAGCAACAAATAACAAAGGAGTATCAGGGATATGAACTATTTACATACACAATGGAAATTGTACACTTTTGATCATCTTTCAAACCAGAGTAACTTTTTATATCCTTTCTATTTAAACCTTGATTTTTCCCAAGTTACGATAAAATATTCATGACTCATTTCATAATAGTCCCTTAACGAATGTGATGAAGAGCAAGGGAAAATATAATTAAGGCTCAGCATTTCTGCAAATACAAGTATTAAACTTGAAAAGAAAAACTCAAAAGTACATATTTCAGTATTAATTTGTCTGAAGAACTCAGCATTCAGACAGGGCAAAGAAGATACCCAGAGTTGTTTGTCCCCTCAAGTGGCCTTCATAGAGAGCTTAGAGGTGAATGCACTGTCATTGCAGTTAAAGAATTTGTTGCTAGGTTTGTTGTTTCAATAAAAGAAAGGCAAGCAAGACAAATTATTTTGGAGAATATTTATATTTAAAGAATAACTGAATTAGGAAAAGGCTTTGAAAATGAAAAAAAAGTGACAGTGTGTGTCAATATCAAACATAATATTATTTTCACTTAGTTAAATTAATAATTTACTAAAAAAATAAAATAAAACATAATTATCAACAACAACTGAAACTGTTTTTATTTTTAAAAAAGCTAGCAATAGAACATTTATTCACACAACACTTTATTGACTTTTAGGGTACAAAATGCTTTACTTCAGAGGAATAAACCTTGAAGAATGTGTAGCACCAATACCTGGTCTTCCGTGCTTTACAGGTTTGTATGTGATACTGAACTCCCCTAAATAATGTCCAATCATTTCAGGCTGTAAAAAAAAGACAACCTTCAATCAGCATTAAAATTATTTGTATTTTGAAGTTTCGAGTTTTTATGACTTTAGGGAAAAGAAGTGTGAAGAAAAATTACACCACAGCTATTAACATGTTTAATTTACATCTAAGCTCTGAAATATTGTGATTTAAGAGCATACTGATGAAAATTAAATTGTTATTTGCCTTGTTTGACACTCTGCTATTCAACAAGAGAAAAGCATGTAACACCAAGGCATTTGAAAGCTATAAGCAAGAAAATTAAGATTTAATGAAGAAATCTATAATGCAAGGAAAATTAAATTAGAAATTTTGAATGTTCAGTCCAGGGGTGCAGAATATATCCAGTGTTCGCGCTCAACTATCCGTAACTTGGGTCCCAAGGACCCATTAATGAAATAGATTTGGGTCCTTTGGCGGAAAAAATGAGTCCCTTAAATTTTAAACAGAAAATTTTAGCACATAATTGAATAATATACAACTATTTATACTTAGGGAAAAGAAACGATCCACATAGTTATTTGAAAAAGGTATGAAATAAACTAAATTGGTTAATTTTGCCCTTTTTTTCTGTGATTATCATATGTTCAAATAATACACTTGCAAGATTTAGTTATTTGAGAAACTATTTAGTCAGTTACAAAGAGGTAAACTCAAAATTTACTTTAAAGTTGGATTTTACCATGAAATAAAAAATAAATGCCTTTGATTAATCAAGCAGAAAGCACCCCCTTAACCTTTGCTTTCATGAACATTTTTCTAGGTGAAAAAAAGCAACTAGCCCCCCCCCCCCCCTCCATCAATTATCAATGGCAATTTCATAGAAATAGAAAAAGATCGCAAGCGAATTAACACAACGCAAAAATCGCGATCGCAAAAACGAAACATTTTCTCACATGAGTATGAAAATTGCTCATTTGCAATCTTAAATTAGAAAATTTGACTTCATTGTGACTCTTTTAAAATATCTGTGTTGGCTTTGGTGCTATTTTTAAAGTTTCGCCATTTTCAAAATGGCGCTATCGATTAATACGTGACTTTTGCAAGTCCAAATAAAAATAGCCCCTCAGAAATAGGTGAATTACTAGAAAATGAACAAGGTTAAAGTGCTTTTGTATAAAATTCATATTCATAAGTAACTTAACAAGAAAAATATTAAGTTCAGAACTTTGTGTTTTGCGCGATCGGGAAAATGTTCGCCATTTTTTTTTTTTCACCCATCCTTTTATTGAGGATGCAAGATAATTTTCAAAAGTAATTCTGGTTAGGTAAATGCAAAATAGATAAGCTTTTACTACTCAGTTGTCCTGTATCAATCCTGAAGATTGCATTGAAACCACTCTTACTTTTGATCTTTATTGTTGTTTTCAGGAATTTCCCCAAGATAAAAGTTGAGGGAGAACTTATTCTTAGAATACAGTACAATGGGCTATTTATGAACTTGCAATATTTTGCTCCTTGAGCTCTGCCCAGGAGGTCACTGTAAGCTCCAGTCTTATCACTAAAATTCCATTGACTGGTCAACAGTAGGGGTGTGTTTGAATAGCTGATACAGAGATAGGGTCATTTTAATCCTTTTCTGTTGATTCTCCTGGTCATTGAAGCTTAAAAGCATTCACTAGATAGATCTTCAGCATTTTCCACAATTTTTTTTCTGGTTTTTATCTTTTGGGTGTTCTGGGTCCCTAGGACCCGAATTTTCGCGGAAGTTGCGTCCCTTTCCCGCGAATTTGCGTAAAAAACCCGCTATAGCGCGTAAACGCGAACCCTGTAATCCAAATGTCAGATCTAGAGGGTCGAGGAATTAGTTAATTCTATTTCATTGGGATAACAAAATTGCACCTTTAATGTAATTTTTTTTTTTAAATACCAAACTTTTTAATGTACAGTCAACCCTCGTTTATCGCGATCAACTCGTTCCAGACTTTACCGCGATAACTGAATTTCCGCGAAGTAGGATTCTGTACTTATAAACCCAATATTTTCCTAATTAGAGGGCATAAAACTTACTCATGACAATTTAAATAAGTTTTTAACATAGAGCCCCTAGACATAAAATAACACCCTTTACCACCATTACATTTTTATTATTGAATATATTGCACAAAATATGAGAAAAGGAGATACATTAGACGTAGTAGCTATCATTGTTATTATTGGGAAATAAACTACACATGCAGTTCTTACACAATAATATTTGAAAATAGCTAAACTTGTTCAATAGGGAATTAATTGCCAGTCAATGACGGTATGTGCCCCCGTCATACATATACAACTTAAAAAGCTAGTACATTGTTGAACACCACTGATCAGATGTGTTTATACTCTAGTAATAGTAAAGTAATTTTTACTTTTCAGTTAGTGTTTAACAGTTAAACTGAGATAGCGATTCCCTATACTTTCTTCGGCAATTTTATACCTTCTCTCAATCAACCTACAGCCCCTCAGAAGAGCTTATCTTACTTAAAAGACATACTCTGTCATTCTTTTGTTGGGAAAAGTTTACACTTGCACACAAAAAGGCTAATTATATTTGAAAAAAAAAAAAAAACGTGATGTAGTGAAGCCGCGAAAGCCGAAACGCGAAGTAGCGAGGGAAACTGTACATCCAATGGATTTTGACGAAATAAAATTTTTCAACCGACACTAGTTAGGTGCATACAACATATGCTGCATTGCATCTTAATGAAAGAGATAAAACATGCAAAACAGAATAATACTATTGTAGGGAAAGATAATGCAAATTGGTCATATGTTTTGCAGGCCTGGAAAATTCTCTGCACCCTAGGTCCTATACATGTCAGGAAATGTAAATATACTAAATGGTGCAAGGATGTTTAATTTGCATGGAATTTAACTCAAATATATTGAGAAAAATTATGAAATCAATTTGATGTTTGCCTTGCTTGACACACTGCAATTCAGAATCAGAAAAACAGGTAACACTGAGGCATTTTCAGTTATAGTTCTGGAAATTTAATACTGCGATATCCCCCCCCCCCCAGAAAAAAATATTTTTGACAGATCAGTATATTCAGGCCTGTCGAGTTAACATTTTACAGAAGGGGATACAATGGATATAAATGCAATACATATAAGTAAATTATCTGCAGTAGAAAATAGTCATTGGTCAACTGAGATGGCTGAATATTGAGCTGGAAAAGGCGGCTGGAATATTTACTCAAAAGGGCTGTTTCCATGGACACTTTCGACCTCGTAAAAAACCTGCTTTTCACCGCATTCTGGTTATTTACAAGGTTTATGTGGAATCTTTCTACTCCTGCTAGCTTCTTGAGTGAAAGCGGTGTTTTTACCCAGAATGCATTACGCAAAACAAGTTCGCCTTCTAGCCGCTAAAGATGCTGGGTAAAAACCGCTTTCTCTGGTAGAATGGGTGAACCTCTTTTTACATGGAAACGGGGGAATTTTGCAATCGGTAAAGCGGGGATTTACCGGGTCGAAAAGTGTGTCATGAACGTGGCTAAAGATCATCTCCAAGTAAATATTCCAACTGCTTATTCTAGTAATAATAGCTAAAGCAGGAGTGCCCATGTGGAGAAAGGGGAAGCCATGAGGCAGACTAAACTGATGAAAATAGTTTTTAATACCGTTGAAGGTATTCTTTTTGTGTGTGCGCACTAGCACAGCCAGAAATTACCTCCTGAAGGAGAAATTTTGATAAAAAAAATAACTTCTGAAAAGTTTTTTTTTTTTAATCAAAACAGCCCTTTCATATGCATAAACTACTGTATCAGAATTTGTATTTATGTTAAAACCAATGCTTTGGGGGGGGGGGGGGGGGTCACCCCAACCACTTTGCTGTGCCACTGGTGTGGGGGAGAGATCTCTATAATATTGAGTGGAACATTACATTTGGGGGAGGGGTGAACTTTCTAGCTATATGATCTGCATATTAAGATCTGAAGCAGAGAAAAGCTATTGAACACCTTGATGAGTAAATATTTCAGCAATTTATTCCAAAGAAGAAAATTGGTTGACAGATAATTTGGACAACCAAGAGCTTTCATTAGACCTGAATAACAATTTTACTGTATTAAGTGGCCACATTTCAGTTACAAAAACTGACACTGTGGTCTTCTTAAAAAATGCTGAAAGCATTCCTTGCATTTGAGTAACTCCAATTTTATACAGTTCTGCATAATATTTTTTAGAAAATCCTCAGAAATCTATCGCAAAATGTTTTCAACCATAAAAAAAAACATCTATTAAAATCTTAATGAACTATCTTTGGTAACCATTAAGGCTACATATTGCAGACTATGTTGCCTTGAATTAACTTAGATGCTACTGGATAAAATTTTTCAAATGGGCAGGGCATGGAACATACAAGTTATCAAACAAAAAATAAAAATAGGATGGATGGGTTAAAATACATGAAGTTATTAATGTCTAAGCAGCAGAATCTTGTGGTAAACAAATGAATGTGTTACGGAAGCAGGACATAACTGGCATATAAACTCATAATAACAATTAAAATTTATAAATATTACTTGTAATTAGTGATGTGGATTGGGTAAATACCCAGCGGGTAGGTAAATATTTTTTGGGTATTTACCCGGGTATTTACCCAAGGCCTGGGTAAATACCCAAAAACTGGGTATTTTACAAAAAAATGCAAAAAGTGAATGGGAATTTTTTTTAAATCTAAATATGAAATAATTGGTAAAACTGATACATACATATGTATTACACAGTTTATAATATTTTTTATTGAAAGATTTGATGAAATTATGAAAGAAACATATCGTGAACCAAAGAATCTTTCTTTTCAAAGTCATAATTGGAGATGATGTTTGCTTTTTTTATGTAACCAGTTAAGCTTTTTACTTTTTGTAGAATGGCTTTTTATATCTGAAATTTGGCTATCAACATTGATTAGGCGTATCCAACACATTTAATGTGAATATAATATTAGTTTGCAAAGTTGTTTTACACAATAATTCTTTAAATATGTAATCAAAATACAATTTTTAGACAAAAATTTATTGTTTTGTATATGGTTTGTTATACAAGGTGTATTCCAAAAGTAATGCAATGGTTTTTCCCAGGCCGCTTTTATTGGTCAGAGTATAATTGTACTACTTGGTTTAGATGAGGGAGACCCTAAGGCTTTCCAGAAAATCAGTCTCAGGGTTATCCGAACTGTGGAAGTGGCCGGGCGTAAGTTAAATGTTAACCTCTGAGCATCTATATCGTGTCACGGAAAAAATGGTACGCGATTAAGTTTTGTTGCTTAACTAACAAAATTTCTTGAGGAGACTAACAAAATGATTCATGAGGCTTAGGGGGCTCTTCTCTGTCGCATTCACAAGTTTTAAGGTGGTTAAAGACCTCTAAAGTGGGACGGGAAAAGTTTCAAGATGAAGAACACTCTGGGCGGCCGTTAACCAGCAAAACCGACAACTATGCGGCTCGTGTTCCTCAATTATTGGACTTTTACCCTCGATTGACTAACAAGATGGTTGCGAATGAACTGAACACATCGTCTACTGCTGTGTTCCACATTGCTCAAGATTTAGAGATGAGAAAAGTGTGAGGCAAGTTCGTGCCGAAGCACCTTGCCATAACGCGCTGCGAATCTGCTGATTCCTAGCTGAAAACACCAGGTGAAAACGTTGTCTCAGCCCCCTTATAGTCCTGACATCCCCCCCCCCGGCAGACTTCTTTTTGTTCCTTCGAATTAAGGCAGGCCTGAAATAAAATCATTTTTCATCCCTAGAAGAAATCCAATTAGCCGTGATGAAGACCTTAGAGCAGGTCCCCAAAAACGCCTTTCAGGGCACTTACCATTCATGCCAGAGACGATGGATGAAATCAGCAGAAGCCCAAGGACATTACTTTGAAGAATTTTAATTTGTTTATGATTGTGCAAATCTGTTCAATAAATTACTTTAAAAAAAGTAATTGCATTACTTTTGGAATAGACCGTATATATACACAGTGCAATGCATACAGAAAAGTATTTTAGTTGAATATAAATTTTTGAAATAAATACCCGGGTAAATACCCATTTTGGGTTTTCCGCCAAAAAATATGTGAAGAAAAGTAATATTAACTCATACATAAATACCCAGGGTACATACCCGGGTAAATACCCATTTTGGGTATTTACCCGGGTATATACCCTGGGTATTTACCCCTAAAAGTAAATACCCGGGTATTTTACATCACTACTTGTAATACATTTAATGTATTTAACATATAATTAACACCAGATGTAAGCCGTGCAAGACTTACTTTATGCAGATTCTCATTGTACAGATACAGTGAAGCACCGTTGTGTATGTTTCTCTTTTATACAATTTTTTATATCAGCAATACATATTAACATACATCTATTATACGTTTTTTTCATTTATAAGTTTGTTTTCATGCAGCCCTTTAAAAATGTATAAGCAGTGCTTCTCTATATGTTTTGCCTACTTCCTGCAAGTCAAAATGTTCAATTTTCATCAAAACTCAAATGCATTGAGAGAATGAAGAAATCAATTTAATGTTTGCCTTGCTTGACACACTGCAATTCAATAACAGTATTACAGGTAACACCAAGGCAATTAAAAGCTATAGGTACTAAACTTAATACTAAAGGCGAAATATCAAAGGCTGATTAAATAACCAAATGTTTGGGTGTTAAATAATTAAACTTTCAGAGATAAACAAAAACATTTTTTTATTTTAAGTGATATGCTTTTGGCACTTTTGCATTGTTTCCAAAAACTGGTTTTCACTCATGAATGAATGATACAAAATAAGTCCAAAAGGTTATTCCATTTTAAATCAACAAATGGGGTGTGCATCACCATTTTTGACTTTGATGAAAATTTGCAGGTGCATTTATTTTTTTTCTAGACCTCAAAAAATATATATTTTATTTTTAAAAAATTTACCTTTTGGCATATAGGACATTTTTGTTGTTGGCAACAGCAATTTTGATGCTTTGTTTTATGTACTTTGTTATGTTGTACTAGAACTTTTTTCCATCAAAGCTTTTGAGCTCAAACATAGCTCACTGAAAAGCTAAGAAAAAGATCTTTTCATGATATCAATAAATTTCAGAGCCCTATTTTTCATCATATATCCATATGCATGGTTACTTATTGTATAAAAAAATTGGCTTGTTACTCCGCCCCCTTTATGAGATATGCACCCCTGAAGTTGCAAAATTTCAAAAAAATCCAGTATTCATTGCTAAAAAAAACCATGTGGGGGGACAAGATAAAAAAATTTTATTTGTGGTATTTTAAGTACTGTTTACCAGCTTTTAAACAAAGTAAAAGTTGCTTTGTTATTCAAAGGTGTTTGGTAGATAAAAGGGTCTGAATTTGCAAATAATTGCACTAAAACAACACAATCTTTTTTCACTTTTTAATTTTAGTTTTTCATTGAAATGTAATTATATACCTTATTCTTAGTAAAAAAAAAAGACTTAAGAATAGTTATGAAGTACTGTATTTAAACTTTAATAAGACAATTTAATATTTTTAACACCTGGGGATATAGAATATCACTAAACTTGTCTGATTAGTAAACATCTGCTTGCCACCTGCAACAGAACTGAGCACTTCTTAACTTGTCCAGGCTAGTTCCCACATGTGATCATCCTTGTCCAACCTTGCTCTCACATTTGTATTTTAGTTGTCTTTCAAACTCAGAAAGAAATAGGTTGTTGAGCCAGTGTTCATGCTGTTCAATCTTATGAAGCTTAGTGTTTAATGTGATATTTTTTAATTTTATTTTCATTTCAAGTTCAAGATATTCATATTTGCAGAATATTTTTTTGAAGGTGAATCAAGAAATTCTTTAGAATCATTAAATGTAAATATTAATTTGCTATACTGCAGTGAATAAGTTATGGATAAACCTAAATGTTCCATATCTATGTTCGAGCTCAAAAGCTTTTATAGAAAAAAGTTAATAGTTCATAAAACAAAGCATCAAAATGCCCGGTTTCTGCTGTTGCCAACAACAAAAATGGCCTATATATCAAAGGGTAAATTTTTAAAAAATAAAAAATTTACTTTTTTGAGGTCTAGAAAATAAAAGGAATGAACATGCAAATTTTCATCAAAATCAAAAATGGTGATGCAACAACTTTTTTGAAAATTTGTCGATTTAAAATGGAATGACCCCAAATAAGCAGTTTCTCTTATTCAATAAGAATTATTTACAATACTTACTAGCACATTTTTATACCTACTTTTACAACTAGACTATAAAGAATAACTGGAGCAGTTTCTTTTTTTAATTAATGTTGCACTTTTTTAAATTTTGGATACAACATTGATAACTTTTCAACAAAACTTACTTTGATTTCAACCTGGTTGAATGTTTTTCCATTATAGACACCAACAATGGATCCAACCATTTCTGGAACCACAATCATGTCTCTGAGATGTGTTTTCACGACTTCTGGTTTTTCCAATGGTCCAGCTTCTTTCTTGGCTTTTCTCAGCTTTTTAATCAGAGCCATTGGTTTGCGCTTTAGTCCCCTAGAAAACCTCCTCCTTGCACGGCAATGTAAAAGCTCCATTAATTGAGTGCTGTCCGAAAACAATGAGAAAATTAAAAAATTAGTACCTAATTACATTTTATGTTAACGTAGGAATTTTCCAAACAAAAAAATACAAGAAATACTCAATTCAATATTTGTACATGCACACTTATGGTCTCCAAGGTTAAGATTGCAGAGAAAACGGTCAATTTGTCACGCACGTGACGCCTCGCATATTCCATTAAAATACTAAGAATATTTTTGGAAAAAAAATTTCTGCTTATCGAATTACAAACTCGTGTGATATCTAATGCAAAAAGATTTTGTCATTAACTTTTAATGTTATTACTTTTTAATGAAACATAAATCGTCAAATCTGGGACAAAAAAAAAAAAATTTTCGTGGAATGGCGCTTTATTTTTACACATTGAAAGTTGTACAAAACCCTCATATATATGATAGCGAATGATCGAATAAAGCTTCCTGACATCATCAGCAAATGAAACTCACACCACGGCATGATAATTTGAGAATATTTTTCGGTAATGTTCGACATGCATGGTAATGCTTCATTTTGACAAGGCTTAACTGTTATACTGGTAATTTTAGGGGAGTGAAGAAACGAAAAAGCGGTCAACTATATAATGCTATCTACTGGAATTAAGGATTAATCCACTGGAGTCGGGATAAAATTTCAACCATCAAATTATCAAACAAGTTTTGTTAAAATGTAAAAGCAGTTTTGACCCTCCTTCTTTGACAGACTTTTTTTTTGTGTTATCTATACTTATCATGCTTAATGAGTATTTAAAATGAAATCCTGTTACACTATAGTGCATTGCCATTTTCAAAGGGCAATTTCCCTATTGCATAACTAAAAATGTGTACTACAAATCTTGACCATCAATTAACATTAAGTAAACAGGGTTGGCAAAAACCCGTAGACCCAAGGTTTTTTAAAATAAAATCCCAAAAAATTGTGTCTTATTTAGGGAAAAGGTGATGCATTTGTAGCATATAGTAGTGTAAGCATATGAACAAAGCGTAAAAATTGTCTTGGGGTAGAAAAAGCTGGAAAACTTGTTTTTTTTTTTTTTTTTTTTTTTTTTTTTTTTTTAAGAGTATAAAAGACTCTGAAAACCAAGAATGGCGAAGTTTCAGATTTTGTAGTTGTCTACATTTTCCTTTTCCACTTTACTTCATTTCATTTTGTTATACATAACTACAATAGAATCTCAAATTATCTTCATTCTTTTTTACTAAATTCCTTCTTAATCATGACATTTTTGTTAAACTTTTATGATGCCTGTTTTTTTATGTCTTTGTTTTGTACAGAGTAAGAAATATTAAACGTTGTTGTTTAATAATGAAACTGCTCTTCCTCTCAGGGTTCGTACTCAATTTCAGAAATAAAATGAAGGAGTTTTGAAGGAGTAAAATGAGATTTTAAAAGAGTACTAATGGGCTGTCAGTTAATGTTGCACTTTTTTTTCAACATATTTGACCCCCTTCCTTCCTTGTCACAAAGTGTCACACTTCACCTAACTCTTCCTCTTGCCACATTGTCATTTTTTTACAAAAATATTGTTACAATGTGATGTCACCCTCTCTCTTCCCCTTATCACAATTTCATGAACCCGTCTCCCCCCATCACTTGTGGATGGGGAGTGAGGGGTCACGCGAGGGTCCTCTGTTCCTATCATAGTACAGTAAAGTTGACCACCTGTCTATGTTGACCGCTTTTGTCAGGAACGGAATTAGTCCTATCTCATATAACGAAGGAAAACCTCTGTAACTTGACCACCTCTCTATCTTGACCACCAATGTATGCCAAATTTGGTTTGGAGTATTGTAAAAAACCCTTTGTAAGTTGACCACTTGGTTTATTTTTTAAAACTTTCTTCAGCAAATTATTTTATTTTATTATTTATTTATTTTTTTTTGATAGCTCTCCAAAAATGTTTTTAATGCTTTGATGACAGATTAGCATTTTACGAACTAAACAGCAGCATGCTGCTCTTTATCCTCCAAACTTGTTTTTCATTTGTTGTTCTATTTGAGATAGCTTTTTGTACTCTGTTCAATGAAAATAGGTGTCAGTAGAAAAGTTCAAAGTCTTTTCTTTCAGTTGCAATATGTTGTGGCAACATAGGAATTGTGCTAAAAAGAGCAGGCCTGGAACTATACATTTTGGGCCCCCCTGCAACAAAATATGTAGAGCCCCTCCCTAGTTTCCTATAGCAGTGTCTATTTGTAAAGTGAATAAGTCTTGGTGCCTGCTAATGAGTAAAGTTACATGTTTCTGGTGCAAGGGATTAAGAGATAGGACATTTTAATTTTGCCTTTATGAACTGGGAGAGTCGTGCTTATTGCTCTTTGTGCTATTAGTTGTACAAAAAAAGGCTTGAAAAAGAAAGTTAGTTTAACTTGAGATTAATAAAAAATATGAAATATTATATTAAAATTAATAAAATTAATTGAAAATGGAGAAAGCCAGAGAAATTTGGCCGGCACATATGGAATTTCTAAAACAACAGTGTCTAATATAGTTAAAAACAAGGAAAAAATAACAAAATTATTTAATAGTATTCTTAATTATTGTTTCACTTTCAATAATGTTAAACAATGAAAGTGAGTTGAACAGAAAGAATAAGGGTGAATTACTCAAAAATGAATACATTGTGCAAGAAATGACAAAAAAAAGAAAAAAAAAATCATTACCGCCCTTTATAAGTTGACCACCTGTCTAAGTTTACCACCAAAGTGCTGCACCACAAGTGGTCAACTTACACAGGTTTTACTGTAATGACTTGTCCAGATTAGGGACCCTTGGGAAGTAAAAAAAATCTCAAGCATGCTAGAATTTCAAAACAATTCGAGTTCCATCAAAGCCTGAGTTGATATACCTCTTTCGTGAACTCAGTAACTTTTACATGAAAAATACGATGCCCGAAAGAGGTCAAAATTGTTGAAGCAAATAAAACCATCAATTGTATGAATAACAATTGATGAAAATCTGCTTCATTAATTTTGCCTGGGTGTATACTTAACTCATTATGATTTAAATCGGCAAGAAAGTCACAGGCATTATCTGCGATTTACTAAACAATTGTTTTTTTAACACACTCACTTATTATAGTACATCAGCGTATGTATTTATAAATATTAAAATAATTAGACAACCTGAGTTTTGAAGCTGTGAGTGGTGGAGGGAGAAACAATAATCATAAAACTTGAAAAAATACCTAGCACCATTTAAGCATGTTTTACTTTACTTGTGAAACGTCTTGGGTAACTAATATTTTCACCTTCAGGGGTCGATCCAGGTTTTATTTTTTGGGTCCCCATTTTGTGAAAAAGCAAAATATTTTTGTGAATTTTCTTTCTTTTTGTAAAAAAGACCTTCGTGACTTATTTCTTCAAAAACATTATATAAAAGCATTTTCAGCTGTCGCATCGTTCTTTAACTTCTATGACTTCTACATTAATTTGTAAATCACATCTTTATGAAACAAAAAAAAAAAAAAGAAATTACATTAAAATTGCCCTTATACAATCGCCCTTGCGATTAAGTTAAGTTTTCGATTGAAATATTTTAGTTATTGACATAGAAGAATATGTCTTGAGCAAAAAAAGTAGTTTTGAAGGAGTTAAAACCAAAATGTAGGAGTTTGAAGGGCCCTTCCAAAAAATTTCCTAAATGAAGGAGTATTGGAGGAGTTTTGAAGGAGCGTACGAACCCTGCTCATATTTTTTTCTGCCCGTCCATTTTTAAATCCTGTTAAATTCTAAAAAATATATCTTTATTAAAATTCGAGATTTGTGACATGTGTTGGGTTTCAGAAAATAATTCACATGAAAGCTATTTTGCCTAGTGTAGTTTTCTTTGTACAATCTACAAAATCAGACCTGACCAGGGCTCGAGAATTAATGTGCCCAACATGCCTGGGCATGTACAAATTCTGATCGGGCATGAATCTTTTACCCTTACATGCCCAGCTGGGCATGTGATTAATTGTTAAATTAAGTATTTTTAATTTTAATGACTTATTATGTACTATTTATTTAATCTTTTTTTTTATGTTGTATATTGAAATAATTCTTGATTCAGATATAAAGTTGTGAAATTAATTTTTTGTGAGATTAATGCTAGACAACAAACTCAAATATTTTTATTATTATACACTTAAAAAAACCTAGGCATGTAAAAGTTTATTCGGGCATGTACCTTTTAGACAAACATGCCCGGTAATACATGTAAAGTTTTTAAGATTTTTCCAGTCCTGGACCTTACAGGATCAAGATTTTATGAATTATTTCTTGATCAGTTGAAGCAAAAAGCAAAATATGTTTGCACCCGACTGTCGCTACAAGGCGATACGACTTACACAAAATAGCTATAATGCGATTTTTTCACCAGTAACGAATTTAATGCCTGACGCGAATTCCTAATCCTCAACGAGAAAATTTTCAGAGGGAAGTCTTGGTGTGTAAGTATTGGCTACTATATATATATATATCGTGAATACATCTTTCTCCTTTTAGCGTCACTGATAGCAGAAATACCAACACCGTATTAAACTGAACATTGCATATACAAATAACTACTCCTTATTTTCCATTTATTTCGTTTCATTCTAAAAGAGAAAGTTGATGAAAAATAATTACACTTAAGAGCGCTGTTTCATGTAAAGTTCGTGAAGATAGGAAGAAAAAGAGAAAGTATTTGACAATTAAAGAAAAGCTATATAGCTTCGCGATGCTAAAGCTTTTTGAAAGGCTGAAGTTCCATTAAAAAATGCGTCGAAGATAGCACAACAATTTAGTATGAGTGAATCTTCCATGCATACAATTAAAAGACAACAAAAGGAAAACCGTAAAAGTTCACCGTGTAGGAGCCTAGTAAAATGGAAAAATTAATTAAAATGGAAGCTGCTCTTTTATTGTGAATCAAAGAAACCAGAAAGAGGGGTGTTGCCATAGATGGAAACGTTAAGGACTAGTGAATCAACTATATTTAAAAATAAATTAGAATAATGGTTTGATCACATAGCATAAATCATCTTTATCTTGACTTTTTTATGTTACAAATATCACTACTGGATCTACTATACAGTACAACTACAGTGCATTTGATTTTCTTACTATATACTGTACGTATCATGTGCTGGTTTATTTTATATGTCTTTCCCACTGATCACTGATTTTGTACATCGTAGCAGTATTTTGTTGCATAAAACGTTTTTTATTTTTTTAAACACAAGTAAACATTCAGTTCTTCATGTAAGAAACAGTAATGTATAGTTAAGAAATGAGTTTTAACAGTTTGAGAGGGTGTTTACAAATGTCTAAAATAATTGGGTCTGTTATTAAGTTTTTATGCATACCGTTTTCCACAACACAAAATTTCGACTTACGCGAGGGGTCTTGGAACGATTCCCTTGCATAAGTCAGGACTCAACTGTATTGAAAATCTTAATATTTTTTTCATTGCTGTTAAGATTTAAGAAAGTACAATGCATTTATAGAGGTTATCATGGAACCACATTAAGCATTTGCCATTGTGCCAATTACAATAAAATTGTAAATTGAGAAAAATATCCTACTTCGGCGAATTTATTGGCAAACAGAAGATTCTCCGAAAATTCCACAGAAAAATATCTCTTGGCTTTATCCTCATAAGATTGTTAAAAATTAAGAAATACTTGATTCTCTGATTAAAAATTTCTACAGACAAAAATATATTAAAATCTGGCTAACACTTTCAAAGTTTGGCTAACAATTCAAAATTCTTAGCGTGGCCCCAGGCTATTTAAGTTCAAAGTTCATTTTTTTATGTCAATTGTCTAGTGAAGAACAAATAAATAATAAGTTTAAATTGCAAAAGTATTTACATTACATTAACTTCTCAGAAAATTTTAAAAATCCCAAAAGTGGGTTTTTTCAATTCAAAAAAACCCATCGAGTCCAAACCGAAGTAAAGCTATACGAAATTTTCTGATAAAGTCTAAAACCAAAACAGGCAGTCACCACTCGTTATCAGGATTTATGACTTCAATCTACAATTTTTGGTTGACTTGGCAATGCAAAAGGAATTTTTCTAAGAAAAATTTAAGTTGATCTAGAAGTCTACGAAAATCGTATAAATTGCAGAATGGCAAAAACATTGCTTCCTTTAAATGAGGTCTGCTCACAAGTTGTGCTCCCAGAGATTTGACTGACATCCTACCAACGAAATATTTCTGATTTCTCCTTTAATCCCAGGTTCTCTTTATAAATGAGTTCAACCATACACTGAATAACCTATTTCTTAACCCTTCACAAGAGAGGTGCAGTCTCATAGACCGCTCAAAAGTTAATCCAATCAATCTTATTTCATTTTTAGTCCGATTGAATGGTTTTTCCCAATAGCTTTTTGTTTAGAGACCATGAACACCCCCCTTGCTTATGAGTATCTTTAGCGAGTGCATCTGGTTTAAATTTCATTGCATTCCTTAGAAGCGGTCAGTCAGATTGCACCTCCCCTTAAGTGTTACAACTTTTGTCAGTAGTAGACATGGCTCGTCACAAAGCTGCAAAAGAGGTTGAGATTTGTTTGAAATGTTCACAAACGTTAGCAATTATGTTCCAGGGTCAATGAAGGCTGAATTATTCCTCGAAATAAGACGCGAAATACTAATAGTTAAAGGGCTGTCAAAACTTTCCCGTAATGTCATATAATCAATTTTCTGGTACTAAAATGTTCTGTATATATCAAAGAATTAAAACGAAATCATTAATAAATTGCAGATTCATTACGAGTAGTTAGTTATTTACCGCAGCATATTAGTTCCTCGAAATAGCAAAATTTCCTCGGAAAAGGTACATTGCGATTCAAAATTCAAAAATATATTTTCCCCATGCTAATAAAAGTTCTATGAACATCTAACAGAAGTTACAAGAATGTATCTTACTTACACGATTTTTAAAAAAAATTACAAACAAAGCGGTCTCTGAGACATCACCTCTCCTGCTTAAGGTTAAAATAATAAAATTGCAACTAATTCTCACTTGAATCAAGAATACTCTACCTTACAACTCCTTAAACTTTTTTACAAGAGTGAAATCTCGTAAAAGGGGACAGTTATGCAGATAATTCTGCCTTTTCAATAAGAATAGTTTAACATGCTAGCATAATAGTAAAAAGGTTGTAACTTACTTCGACATGTCAAGCAGCTGATCCAAGTCCACACCTCTATACGTATATTTTCGGAAGGTCCTTTTCTTTTTCAAGGCCTCCTGGGTGGGCTGTGCTTCCTAAAAAGCGACAATAATAACTACTAAAAGCAATTATGTCCAACATTTATAAATAAACTATGAATACACAGAAAAGTCGTTCATAAGACCGAGCGAAAACACAAAATCAATGGAACACAAAATACACATTTTTATAGATAGTTTTTAAACTGACTTCTATCAAAAATTAGTTTTCATAAATATCAATTAAATAAAAAAATCGATGTCGACAGATTGCTTACCTCCTCCATATTTCTGACTCAACAAGGCGTAAGTTATAATTTTTCTCGACGAGTGAATGAAAGAGAAAAATAATTCGTAAAGGTTACGGTTACGATTGTGCACCACGAACTCTGAAAACGGAGCATAAGTCGTGTTCGAAAAGAGTTACCGCCGGTACGATAAACTTGTTTCGCGCTTCCGAAAATGAAAGTTAAAAAAAAAAAAACTCAATTCCACATTCCACTCATACTGTGTTCTTGTTCTCCATTAACTGCAAAGCATATTTGAAATTTAGACACTTATTAGGACACCCTGTTATCATTCCCAATTCAATTCAGAGCTGTCCAGCAGGACCAAGGCTTATTAATCTGGCCCTCTTCCAATCCCCAAGGCCGATCCCAAATCCCGCAAGATATTTAGCGGGATTTTCCTCTCAATCCGGCGGGATTCCCAATCCCGCCAATTTATTTCCATTCAAGCGTTTTCCAGCTTTTGCCGCCCATAAAATGACTATTCTCACAAGCATCATCTGAAGTTTGAATCTTCTTCTTCGTCTATCTGCAAGAAGAGCAAAAAATACTGTGTGTCTCGTATGACCAACGATGAATTTACTAATTAAGAGCACAATAAAATAGAGTATATATTTTCATGAGAATGAATTAGTGGTCGCATTCAAGGTTTCAATTTTCATACTTTCAGCAATTGAGAAAATGCGTAAAACTTATAGTAATCATTTTTGAAAACCATCACTAAATTTTCAAATTCATTAAATTACGCTTTGGAAAAAAAAGGGAAAACGAATTACATATTCCAAAACCTTTCGCCGCTGACGGGTATGTGTCCTAAAAATAAAAAGCACGTCCTGATTTATTTATTTTTTTTTTAAATTTTAATGATGAATTATTTATTTAGGCCACTGCTAAGAATGTTACTATGGTATCTGTTTTGATGTTGCCCCCCCCCCCTTTTGTCTACTTTTAAGTTATAGCCTTGATAAACATATGGTTGCAAGAGCTGGCATTGCACAGAATAGAAGAACAACTTGATCTACAACTTATCTTAAAAATGGGGGAGGGGGAGGCTTCCCGAAA
>NW_026557929.1:0-55604 GCF_026930045.1 Uloborus diversus | reverse complement strand
AATCAACCATCAAAACGTAGTCTGCGTGGTAAAGTATACCACAAAATCTAAATCGGACATGAGAAATACTTAAAATTAAAGATGTTAATACAAATACACGCTACTTGCAGATTATGTCCCGTAAAATATTTTCACAGATGTCATTGTTCTGCTTTTTGATTTTCTGTCATACAGTTTTGAAAGAACAGTAAACATCTCGTAAATAGATGCGTTTACAAAAAAATAATTCATACTAAACAAGGACGCCCATATAGGGGGCAAGGGGGGGGGGCTCGAGACCCCCCCCCTTAGAAATTAGAACTCCATTGCTTTTAGTGCTTTTTCTTTGCAAAAATGTAAAGACATTTCTTCTCCAGCCATTAAATGAATAAGTTATTAAAAATGTTATATTTTAATGACTCTACTCTGTCTTGAAATCTTCCATGAATTAACTATCCTGCTAAACCATGGTTAAAATATCTGAGCCCCCCCCCCCTTACAATTTTGCATATGGGCGCCCATGATACTAAATAATAATAGCAAAACGCAGTTTCCTTCACTCATGCCGGGAAACGAAGTAGAAACTGCGTACAATTTTATTCCACATTTCGAAGATTTCTAGTCGCAAACTTGAGCATTTGAATAAATAATGTAAACAGACATGTCAAAACAGGTTATTCTACTTGATCTCTATATTAATTAAATTTACTTACATGTTTCCATCTTAGAATAGAAGAAATGAATCGGTTCCTCTCGAATGCTAAGAAGGAATCTCTTGACGTAGAAGAAAAGAACTTCTCATTTTCAGCGGCATATCGTCAACATAACCAAGTGCTGCCACTAAAGAAATGACAGCTGAAATAAAATACAAACAATCAACGCTGCAGACGATAATTTATTAGTTAGTTCGGCTAATTCTCAGCTTGCGTTCGACGAGCTCAACCGGCCGCTACCGGTGACCAATCACGTGACAGCTACTGATCACGTGTTTCAATCAACCAATCAACAGCTTAAAATGGTAACCGATAAATGATTGAACGCTGCGGTTAGTAGTCGGTTACTAACCGGTCGACCGGTGAGGTTTGAGGAACGCAAGGATAGAATGGCTTGCGCTCTGTTTCGAACCTTTTCTTTTTCGCTCTACATCTACATCAGATGTATTCCCTTGCAGTTTTAAGCAATTTCCAAGCGATTAAAAAAAATAATAGTTATTTGAATTTTGTCATCTTAAATTCAAATTATGTGTTTTGCAATCACGAGTGTGTGTGTGTATGTAGGCATGTGTGTTTGTGTCTGCGTGCAGGCATGGATGTTGGTAATTGTGTGTATGAGTGTTTGTGTGCGTGGGGGCGGGATATGTGTATGTGTGTGTAGGCATGTGTGTTTGTGTCTGCGTGCAGGCATGAGTGTTGGTAGTTGTGTGTATGAGTGTTTGTGTGCGTGGGGGCGTGGTATGTGTATGTGTGTGAGGGCATATGTGTTTGTGTCTGTGTTCAGGCATGAATGTGTAGGTGTCTGTATGTATGCGTGTGTGTATGTGTGTGTGTTTGTGTGTGCATGTGTTTTTGTGTGTATGTGTAGGTGTCTGTATGTATGTATGTGTGTGTGTATGTGTGGGTTTGTGTGTGTATGTGTAGGTGTCTGTATGTATGCGTGTATGTATGTGTTTGTGTGTGTATGTGTTTTCGTGTGTATGTGTAGGTGTCTGTGTGTGTGTGGGTTTGTGTGTGTATGTGTAGGTGTCTGTATGTATGCGTGTATGTATGTGTTTGTGTGTGCATGTGTTTTTGTGTGTATGTGTAGGTGTCTGTGTGTGTGTGTATGTGTGGGTTTGTGTGTGTATGTGCAGGTGTCTGTATGTATGCGTGTATGTATGTGTTTGTGTGTGTATGTGTTTTCGTGTGTATGTGTAGGTGTCTGTGTGTGTGTGTGTATGTGTGGGTTTGTGTGTGTATGTGTGTGTGTCTGTATGTATGCGTGTATGTATGTGTTTGTGTGTGTATGTGTTTTCGTGTGTATGTGTAGGTGTCTGTGTGTATGTGTGGGTTTGTGTGTGTTTGTGTAGGTGTCTGTATGTATGCGTGTGTGTATGTGTTTGTGTATGTGTGTGGTTGTGTGTGTATGTGTGTGTGCGTGTGTGTAGTTGTGTATGCATGCGTGTGTGTAGTTGTGTATGTATGTGTTTGTGTGTATGTGTAGGTGTCTGTATGTATGCGTGTATGTATGTGTTTGTGTGTGTATGTGTTTTCGTGTGTATGTGTAGGTGTCTGTGTGTGTGTGTAGGTGTGGGTTTGTGTGTGTATGTGTAGGTGTCTGTATGTATGCGTGTATGTATGTGTTTGTGTGTGCATGTGTTTTTGTGTGTATGTGTAGGTGTCTGTGTGTGTGTATGTGTGGGTTTGTGTGTGTATGTGCAGGTGTCTGTATGTATGCGTGTATGTATGTGTTTGTGTGTGTATGTGTTTTCGTGTGTATGTGTAGGTGTCTGTGTGTGTGTATGTGTGGGTTTGTGTGTGTATGTGTAGGTGTCTGTATGTATGCGTGTATGTATGTGTTTGTGTGTGTATGTGTTTTCGTGTGTATGTGTTTGTGTGTGTATGTGTTTTCGTGTGTATGTGTAGGTGTCTGTGTGTATGTGTGGGTTTGTGTGTGTTTGTGTAGGTGTCTGTATGTATGCGTGTGTGTATGTGTTTGTGTATGTGTGTGGTTGTGTGTGTATGTGTGTGTGCGTGTGTGTAGTTGTGTATGTATGCGTGTGTGTAGTTGTGTATGTATGCGTGTGTGTAGTTGTGTATGCATGCGTGTGTGTAGTTGTGTATGTATGTGTTTGTGTGTATGTGTAGGTGTCTGTATGTATGCGTGTATGTATGTGTTTGTGTGTGTATGTGTTTTCGTGTGTATGTGTAGGTGTCTGTGTGTGTGTGTAGGTGTGGGTTTGTGTGTGTATGTGTAGGTGTCTGTATGTATGCGTGTATGTATGTGTTTGTGTGTGCATGTGTTTTTGTGTGTATGTGTAGGTGTCTGTGTGTGTGTATGTGTGGGTTTGTGTGTGTATGTGCAGGTGTCTGTATGTATGCGTGTATGTATGTGTTTGTGTGTGTATGTGTTTTCGTGTGTATGTGTAGGTGTCTGTGTGTGTGTATGTGTGGGTTTGTGTGTGTATGTGTAGGTGTCTGTATGTATGCGTGTATGTATGTGTTTGTGTGTGTATGTGTTTTCGTGTGTATGTGTTTGTGTGTGTATGTGTTTTCGTGTGTATGTGTAGGGGTCTGTGTGTATGTGTGGGTTTGTGTGTGTTTGTGTAGGTGTCTGTATGTATGCGTGTGTGTATGTGTTTGTGTATGTGTGTGGTTGTGTGTGTATGTGTGTGTGCGTGTGTGTAGTTGTGTATGTATGCGTGTGTGTAGTTGTGTATGTATGCGTGTGTGTAGTTGTGTATGTATATGTTTGTGTGTATGTGTAGGTGTCTGCATGTATGCGTGTATGTATGTGTTTGTGTGTGTATGTGTTTTCGTGTGTATGTGTAGGTGTCTGTGTGTGTGTGTGTATGTGTGGGTTTGTGTGTGTATGTGTAGGTGTCTGTATGTATGCGTGTATGTATGTGTTTGTGTGTGCATGTGTTTTTGTGTGTATGTGTAGGTGTCTGTGTGTGTGTGTGTATGTGTGGGTTTGTGTGTGTATGTGTAGGTGTCTGTATGTATGCGTGTATGTATGTGTTTGTGTGTGTATGTGTTTTCGTGTGTATGTGTAGGTGTATGTGTGTGTGTGTGTGTGGGTTTGTGTGTGTATGTGTAGGTGTCTGTATGTATGCGTGTATGTATGTGTTTGTGTGTGTATGTGTTTTCGTGTGTATGTGTAGGTGTCTGTGTGTATGTGTGGGTTTGTGTGTGTTTGTGTAGGTGTCTGTATGTATGCGTGTGTGTATGTGTTTGTGTATGTGTGTGGTTGTGTGTGTATGTGTGTGTGCGTGTGTGTAGTTGTGTATGTATGCGTGTGTGTAGTTGTGTATGTATGCGTGTGTGTAGTTGTGTATGTATGTGTTTGTGTGTATGTGTAGGTGTCTGTATGTATGCGCGTGTGTATGTGTTTGTGTAGGTGTCTGTATGTATGCGTGTGTGTATGTGTGTGTATGTGTGTGTATGTGTGTGTGCGTGTGTGAAGTTGTGTATGTATGCGTGTGTGTAGTTGTGTATGTATGTGTTTGTATGTATGTGTAGGTGTCTGTATGTATGCGCGTGTGTATGTGTTTGTGTAGGTGTCTGTATGTATGCGTGTGTTTGTGTGTGTATGTGTGTGTGCGTGTGTGTAGTTGTGTATGTATGCGTGTGTGTAGTTATGTATGTATGTGTTTGTGTGTATGTGTACGTGTCTGTATGTATGCGCGTGTTTATGTGTTTGTGTATGTGCCATTTTGGATCGGATTTTTCACTGTTGCACTGCTAGGGTTACCACAGTAAAGTTTCGTATATCGCCAAATTTGCTGAAAATTCACGTGCCGCTAATAATTGCTCAGAGTGAACAATTGCCAAACGCGATAACTCGCCAGAAAAGACAACCACGCAAACACGCGCTCCGATCCAAAATGGCTGATCTCAAGCTGATGCTTCGTCTCGGATATACAGGGGCCTTAGTTTTCGCTATAGGAGCAGCATCGTGAGGAGCCGGTCGACGGTGATGCTGCAGAGGGTGGAGGCGGGAAAATAAAAATGATAGGACTCCAAAAACAGTCAAATGAAAGCAATAAGCAATCGTGATTGCTCAAAAAGAAAAATTAATTTGAATTTTGACGACATCTTGAATTTAAATTATGTTTTTCGCAATCACGAGTGTGTGTATGTAAGCGTGTGTGTTTGTGTGTGGGAGGTATGTGCGTTTGTGTGTAGGGGTATGTGTATGTGTGTGTAGGCATGTGTGTTTGCGTCTGTGTGCAGGCATGAATGTGTGGGTAGTTGTGTGTATGTGTGTATGTTTCTGTGTGTGTGTATGTGTTTGTGTATGCAGGTATATGTGTGTATAGGTGTATGTGTTTGTGTGTGTGCGCTTGTGTGTGTGTAGTTGTGTATGTATGCGCGTATGTGTCTGTGTATGTAGGTGTATGTGTGTGAATGTGTGTGTGTGCGTGCGTGCGTGCGAGTGTGTGTAGTTGTGTATGTATGCGCGTGTGTAGGACATGGATGCAACCTGGAGACGGCTTTCGCTAGAGGAGCAGCATCGTGAGGAACCGGTCGACGGTGGTGATGGTGCGGAGGGTGGCGGGGGGAAAATAAAATGATAGCACGCCAAAACAGTCAAGTGAGAACAATAAGCAATCGTGATTGCTCAAAAAAAAAAAAAAAATTAATTTGAATTTTGTCATCTTGAATTCAAATTATGTTTTTCGCAATCACGAGTGTGTGTGTATATGTAAGCGTATGTGTGTTTGCGTGTGGAGGGTATGTGTGTGTGTAGGCATATGTGTTTGTGTTTGTGTGCAGGCATGAGTGTGTGGGTAGTTGTGTGTATGTGAGTGTGTGTGTGTGTGTTTGTGTGTGTATGTGTTTGTGTATGTGTGTAGGTGCGTGTATGTATGCGTGTAAGTGTAGGATATTGACGAAACCTGGAGACGGTTTTCGCTATAGGAGCAGCATCGTGAGGAGCCGGTCGACGGTGATGGTGCGGAGGGTGCCGGTGGGAAAATAAAAAAGATAGGACATCAAAGATGGTAAAATGAGAACAATAAGCAATCGTGATTGCTCAATAAAAAAAAATTAAAAAAATTAATTTGAATTCTTAAAATTTGAATTCAAATTATATTTTTCGCAATCACGAGTTGCGACAGGACCCTTCTCATTGGTTACTACTCTACTCACTTGTTTCTAGACACGGCTCTTGTCCCTCCAAGTCTACCCTCCTGTTGAACGGAGACGTGTGTATTAGTTGTGTATGTGTAGGCTTTTGTGTGTGCGTAGACCTGTGTGTATGCACGTTGGCGTGTGTGTATGTGTGTGAGTGCGTATGTGTATGAGCGTGCATGTGTCTAGAACATGGACGCCACCGACCAGGAGCGGCTATCGGAGGACGGAGCCGAGCCAGCAGGTGGCAGTGGTGGTTGAAAAAGACACGGAACATCAAAGACGGTCAAATGAGAACAATAAGCAATCGTGATTGCTCAATAAAAAAAACCTACTGAGTCGCAACTGTAGAATCAAGACGGAAAATTGAAAATCCTTTTAAGAGCCTTTTATTATTAACTAGTGTTACCCGCACGGATTTGCCCGTAGTAGAAAATTAAAAGGTCATTTGGTTCGCCTGTATATTTACGAATAATGGATGATGAATTTCTCGCCAATTGGCTATGTTCATTCGCTCTCCCATTCCACGTCATGATAATTCCGTAATGTTCTTAAAATTGGAATAGAAAAAGAACCACATCGAATTTTCGAAACATCACTTCGAGGTGCACACCCCCATGCTACATACTAACTTTTTGCCAAATTTCATGAAAATCGGCCGAACGGTTTAGGCGCTATGCTCGTCACAGACATCCAGACATCCTCCGGACAGAGAGACTTTCAGCTTTATTATTAGTAAAGAAAATCAATGTCAAGTATTTTATTTACTAACAAATAGAAACTGGCAACAGATAGAAATTTTAAATCATTGCGCTGAATTTCCTTGTCGGCCAACAATGAATTCGGTGATCAATCGCGTGAATGAAGGCTTAGCCGTTATTAAAATCTGTTTTAAAAAAACGTTATAATTCGAATTCTGTGTAACATGGAAGCTCCAAACACATTCTATCAGACGCATAAAAAAAAACTCTTTATTTTGGTATTAAATTTTAAATTTTTTGAATATGTTTTCACTGCAAAAATCACGGAAAACCTTTTAGAGGTTTTTAATTAATATCTTCGTCAATGAATGTCATCCAAAGACGCAACCTAGCTAAGAACACTCTCGATCAACTCTCCTTTCGAACCGTTTTTTTTTTCCAAAATCGGTCCATCCGTTTAGGCGCTAAAGTAACCCAAACAGATACACAAATACACAGATACACAGACACGTCAAACTTATAACCCCCTTCCTTTGTGTGTTGGGGGTTAAAAATATACCTTGTATTTATAAACTAGGAAAGCAGTACTACCAAGTAATACTTGACGTGTTTATATTTGATTAATTTAAGACAGAAAGCAACATTTGCAGCATGTTTGCATGTTAATTACACAGGTGGTGGAATGTACCAGTCATCGGGGATACAGGGGAGGCAGCCGATGATGGCCCCTTCTTCGATGATGTCATATCCTCTAATGGAATGCAGCCGATGATGGCCCCTTCTTCGATGATGGCATCTTCTAATGGAATGCAGCCGATGATGGCCCCTTCTTCGATGATGGCATCATCTAGTGGAATGCAGCCGATGATGGCCCGTTCTTCGATGATGGCATCTTCTAATGGAATGCAGCCGATGATGGCTCCTTCTTCGATGATGGCATCTTCTTGTGGAATGTAGGCGATGATGGCCCCTTCTTCGATAATGTAATCATCTACTGGAATTCAGCCGATGATGGGCCCTTCTTCAATGATGGCATATCCTCTAATGGAATGCAGCCGATGATGGCCCCTTCTTCAATGATGGCATCCTCTAATGGAATGCAGCCGATGATGGCTCCTTCTTCGATGATGGCATCTTCTTGTGGAATGTAGGCGATGATGGCCGCTTCTTCGATAATGTCATCATGTACTGGAATTCAGCCGCTGATGGGCCCTTCTTCAATGATGGCATATCCTCTAATGGAATTCAGCCGATGATGGCCCCTTCTTCGATGATGGCATCTTCTAATGGAATGCAGCCGATGATGGCCCCTTCTTCGATGATGGCATCATCTAGTGGAATGCAGCCGATGATGGCCCCTTCTTCGATGATGGCATCCTCTAATGGAATGCAGCCAATGATGGCTCCTTCTTCGATGATGGCATCTTCTTATGGAATGTAGGCGATGATGGCCCCTTCTTCGATAATGTCATCATCTACTGGAATTCAGCCGATGATGGGCCCTTCTTCAATGATGGCATATCCTCTAATGGAATGCAGCCGATGATAGCCCCGTCTTCGATGATGGCATCTTCCAGTGGAATGCAGGCGATGATGGCCCCTTCTTCGATGATGGCATCATCTAGTGGAATGCAGCCGATGATGGCATCATCTGGTGGAATGCAGCCGATGATGGCCTCTTCATCGATGATGTCATCATCTAGTGGAATGCAGCCGATGATGGCCTCTTCATCGATGATGTCATCATCTAGTGGAATGCAGCCGATGATGGGCCCTTGAGGGCAGCATCGGCGGGAGAGGGACAACAGAGGGTGATGAAGCGTTCTTTCTCATTTTTTTTCAAGAACGAGGATCGTAAGGATGAAGCAGAATTGCAAGAAAAAAAAAAGGAAAAAAAAAATCTCTTTGAGCCACTCATGTTTTTTAATCAACAATTTACTTAACATGATGACCTCGTTTTTGTTATAAGATAGTTTCTGATTGAAATAAAGCAGTTTCAAAACCAGTACCTTAACATTTCTGTGATTCAACGCATTTGTTTCATCACGAATGACATCACACTTAACTTTCAACTTCTTCATCAAACTAAAGGGTTTCATCCATAAAAATGTATGTGTTGTTTTCCGCCAAAAGCAACTTTGCCACTTCGAACACATAAAGTAAGGCCTCTGCTTCATTTTGCTGCCAATGAGAATGCAAGAGAAAAAAAAAAGGAAAAACAAAATCTCTTTGAGCCGCTCATGTTTTCTAATCAACAATTTACTTAACATGATGACCTCTTTTTTTGTAAAAGATAGTTTCTGATTGAAATAAAGCAGTTTGAAAAACCAATACCTTTACATTCCTGTGATTCAACGCATTTGTTTCATCACGAATGACATCACACTTAACTTTAAACTTCTTCATCAAACTAAAGGGTTTCATCCATAAAAATGTATGTGTTGTTTTCCGCCAAAAGCAACTTTGCCACTTCGAACACATAAAGTAAGGCCTCTGCTTCATTTTGCTGCCAATGAGAATGCAAGAGAAAAAAAAAAGGAAAAACAAAATCTCTTTGAGCCGCTCATGTTTTCTAATCAACAATTTACTTAACATGATGACCTCTTTTTTTGTAAAAGATAGTTTCTGATTGAAATAAAGCAGTTTGAAAAACCAATACCTTTACATTCCTGTGATTCAACGCATTTGTTTCATCACGAATGACATCACACTTAACTTTCAACTTCTTCATCAAACTAAAGGGTTTCATCCATAAAAATGTATGTGTTGTTTTCCGCCAAAAGCAACTTTGCCACTTCGAACACATAAAGTAAGGCCTCTGCTTCATTTTGCTGCCAATGAGAATGCAAGAGAAAAAAAAAAGGAAAAACAAAATCTCTTTGAGCCGCTCATGTTTTCTAATCAACAATTTACTTAACATGATGACCTCTTTTTTTGTAAAAGATAGTTTCTGATTGAAATAAAGCAGTTTGAAAAACCAATACCTTTACATTCCTGTGATTCAACGCATTTGTTTCATCACGAATGACATCACACTTAACTTTCAACTTCTTCATCAAACTAAAGGGTTTCATCCATAAAAATGTATGTGTTGTTTTCCGCCAAAAGCAACTTTGCCACTTCGAACACATAAAGTAAGGCCTCTGCTTCATTTTGCTGCCAATGAGAATGCAAGAGAAAAAAATACTTTGCGATTACATGTTTTTTTTTTCTGTGAAACAGCTTTATTACTGCCCCCACCCTCCCCAAGCAACAAAACTCAGTTACGTTTGAAAGTAATGGTGCAACACACGGGAGGTGGGGAGGCTAAAAGGACTACGTTTTAACGCCTCCGCAGCAGAAGTTGCGCTAATGCGCCATTAAAGGGTGGTGCATTTTTTGATCGCACGCACACGCAGTCATCTTTGGATTCCTTGTTGATTTGTTTCGGCAAGGCTCTACTCCATACGCGTCTTATCATCAGGCTCTATCATTGTTCGAAAGATCGAAGTTGTCGACTTGCTCACAAGAGGATGCTGTAGTATGATCGGGAAGACCTTTGTTTACATTAGTTAACATGTTATTTCTGCAGTAAAAAGTGATGTTTTTTCAATCTTCAAAGTAAAATTTCATCGATGATATGGTTAACTGATGTGTAGTACAGGATAAATTAAGGCCGGAACACCGTAGCTGTTCTGCCTTCCGGATTTCCTTTTTCAGGAAAAGCTGGCGTCAAATCAGGATTCAATTATTTCTAATTGGCGTTCATTTACTCGCAAAATGTACGAATTCATCCCTGAAACACATTATGTCTCACTAATAAAAGTGAATACAGTCGGATCCCGCTACAACGCGATCCGACTTACGCGAAATGGCTATAACGCGAGTTTTTCCATGAGTAACGATTTTTTTTTATTTTTATTGCGGTCACAAATTGCTCGTCTGCAACATGATTTTTTTTGGAAAAGAGCGGCGGAGTGTTAGAATGAGCTTCGTTGACATTAAATATTAGTTTTGTGAATGGACTTTCATAACTTTTGCGTCACTAAAAGCGAAAATAAACACACTGTATTAGTCTAAACAACGCTTTGCTTTAGTTTATACAAATAACCACTCAGATTCTTAACGTTTGTTTTTCATTTTTACACATGAACGTTGATAAAAAAAATTTTGAAAAAAAAAATAGAACCGACTTCAAAATTGCTCTAAAAAGTGAAAAATAATTTTATTCTTTAAACACCATCGATAATACTTCTAAACATAATTTTTGAATTTGGCGCAAAAACGATCGATAAAATCATTCACAGCCATAACTCAACTACAAGTATAAATTTAACCAGGTCCAGTTTCTTCACTACCACATGCATTACGCATTGATGACAGCATATTTGCTTAACGATATAAATGTTTCGTTCCTAACTTTGGATGATTTTTTGATAAAAATATGAACGAAGCATGGTTACAATGGATTTCACTTTCTGTTTTTGCGCCAACTTCAAAAATTATGTTTAAAAGTATTATCGATGGTGTTTAAAGAATAAAATTATTTTTCACTTTTTAGAGCAATTTTGAAGTCGGTTCTATTTTTTTTTTTTTCAAAATTTTTTTATTTCATTCTTTTTAGTGTAAATGTAGATATTTCAGTTAAAGTAAGAAGTTACCTAGTAAGAAGTTCGGCTCTATATCACTGTATTGCTTTAGAAAAGCCTTTATTCAAAATTATCATTACAATTACTATTAATGTTACTGTTATATGGCACCAAACTTTTATAACAATGAGTTTCATATTGTCGCGTAGATGAAGATAGCGAAGACAATGTGAAAGCCAAATGAACTCGAGATCTTTATTCAGAACCACGAATGAACGTTACATCTCCTTATATACAACTTGAGAAAGTGCTGGAACTTTCCAGACTTGGAAAGATACAGAAATTAATAGAACATTCGAGAAAATACGGGAAACAGTAGAAACGAAATTTTAGTAAAATTCACTTTGTCCGAGTCGGGATTTGAACCCGGGTCGCTCGTGTGGGAGGCGATAATTCTATCACTGAGCCACCGTTATCCGCGGATGAAAAGTGCGAACTTCGCTACAATATCATTTAATAGGGAAATTGCATGAAATTTATGGTTTTTTGCCCATAACTTTTTTTCTAAAGGACAAATATGGTCAAACAAAGTAATGGGACCTAAGTTGAGCCATCCCCTATCCATTAAAAAAAGAATCATCAAAATCGGTTCACTAGGTGAGACGCTATGAGTGGACAAACGAAAAAAAAAAACATACATACGGTATGAACTGATAACCGCCTCCTTTTTGAAGTCGGTTAATAAAATAGAATGGCTCCCAAACGCGCTTTTTTATCTAAAGTTAGTGCAAATGGTATAAGAAAAAGAGAAAGTTTCTGAGCATTCAAAAAAAGGACAAGATTCTCGATATGCTTGAACAGTTAAAAAGTTCTTCGAAGGTAGCACGACAGTTAGGTATGAGTGAATCTTCGAGACGTACAATTAAAATTCAAGAAAAGCAAATCCGTCATCGTTCAGAACTTAGTTTTAAAACTGAAGCTCGCACAGTAGTGTCTAAGCAAACTACAAACATCATGAAATAGAAGCTGCTCATGCATTGTGGATAAAAGAGGCCAGAAAGAGGGGTGTCCCCAAACTATGCATAAATCATCATCTTCATCATCTAAAAAAATGTAATTAAGTTTACGATGTCTTATGTTCAGTGGTATAAATGCAGTAATGTAATGTACTTAATGTAAGTACCATACTGTTTAATTCATGTCTCTCATTGATAATTGATTTTGTGCTTCATAACAGTAATTTATTTAAACTCTTTTTCTAAAATACAGTAAAAAGTCAGTTCTTTACAAAAGAAATTATAATATATAGTGAAGAAATAGTTTGAAACAATTGGAGGTGTGTTAACACAGGTCTGAAATAATTGGGTATGCTTGTAAAATATTTCTAAACATGCGTTGTTCCACAACGCAAAATTTCGACTTGCGCAAGGGGTCTTGGAACGCATCCCTCGCGTAAGTCGGGATGCGACTGTAACTACTATTTGTATTTGTGAAGGATTACGTCTGTGTTTCATTTCAATGCGCCATTTGTAACACATTTATTTTATTTTCTCGGGGTTGGGTATTTTTGGGGTTTTCGGTATTTTTTACCCAGAATTACTGAACCCCAGAGTTACCCAAAACGCAAAGTTATATAGAATTGCGCCAGACCCCTAGATTTACCCAAACACCATAACTACGCAGAATTTCCCCATATCCAGAACTACCCAGAATTGCTCTAACCCTGCACTACCCTCCAGCACTAGCCCAGAGTTACCGAGATTACCCGAATAAAACCTTGTTTTGTCCGTTTGACTAGCAGTTTTGTTTTGATTTATTTTTCGCTACATTTTGAAATCGCACCGTGTAGTGATCGTGCCATGATGCTCATAGGAAAAAGCGTAGTATTCTCCAATACAGTAGAACCTCTCCATAAGAGACACTAAGGGGACCAGACATTTTGTCCCTTAAACAGAGGTGTCCTTTATTCGGAGGTGATCGGAATTGATGCATGCCGTGTACTTATTAATATAATATCACAATAAACATTAAACAATTGTTATTAAATACTGAAAATATTTCATATATGCTAAATAAAATTCACAATTATTCAAATTTCTAAGTTTATATTATTTTATGAATTTAAATTTAATCAAAAATTTAGTAAAGAATAAGTTTTGTAGCATATAGAAATAATTTTGAAGTAATTCATTACATATATTTGTTTTATGGTATGTAATTTACAATGAAATACTATGTGAATTACAATTAATGTTCAATTTTTTAAAGTTTCATATACAGAGTTAATTAGTTGCTGTGCACACTCCGTTTGCCCTGAACCTACTTGGATAAGTTGTTGAAAGGGCAAATCATGCATCATGTTAATTTAGGAAAGTTTTCTTTCAATACTTATTCTCTTCATATATGTTTATGTCAAACTTACCTCAATTAATTTTTACAGGGAAAGTGAAACCTGAATTCCACTAAATTCACTATTTCTTAAAAGTCTATACATTATTTTTAGCATTTTCTTGACTTTGTGACTGTCCCTTAAACAGAGTGTCCCTTAATTAGAGGTAAATACATATAAGTCCCAATTCAAAGGGAATGGGACCAGAAAATTTTTTCCTTAAACAGAGGTGGCCCTTATTCGGAGGTGTCCCTTAAGGGAGGTTCTACTGTATTTATGTAGTTTTTTTGACTTCTTAGTTTTTTTCCATCACATATGCATTAAAATTTATATTTATGCCAAATTTTAAGTATGTGAGTCATTTGGAAGTGAGTAACCATTTTGATGAGCGAATCATTCATTGTAAAAAATGGTATTTTTAAGATCTTAATAATTAAGAATTATATTTACGAAATTTAGGATTTTAGGATGGAACGTTATTAGACACTTACAATTTCAAGCATGTAGATATATATTAGTTTAGAAAAAAGGGAGGGGGTTGGAAGTCTACTTCCAACCTCCTCCCTTTTTTCCCCCTTACATTGAAATGGTTACCCCCCTCCCCCCCCCCCCTTATATTGAAATGGTTCATGTAAGATACACACTGGCAGATGCACCACCCGTTTATTTTCTAATTTCCGAACTCAGCCGACACATTGCCGGGTGTCTTAATATTTACATGTAAGTTTGCTTGATTCATGCTGTTTTTTTCTTTTTGGTAAAATATACAATATGAGGGGTTAAAGTCCTTTACGTCTCCCCCTCCCCAGTAAAAATTTGAAAGGACGGACCTCCTGAATTTTTTAAAAATGACTGGCTTGTTTTGGCTTTAGTTGAATAGTTTTAAAAAAAGATTAGCTGTTTATTAATCTTTCGAGCATAAAAGAAGTCTTGCGGGGCCGTGGTAGCCCGATCGGTAGAGTGTCGGATTCGGGGCCGGAGGGTTCTGAGTTCGAACCTCGATGGTCGAAGATCCACCGTCGTCATTAAAGGGGACTGGCGACGTTAAATAGGCTCGGGTCTCCATGTCCTCCAAGTGAAACGATACCTCTGGGGGTGCGAGCACCAGGTAGCTATCAGCTTCTGGACTAGTTCTAAATTCTCATTAACTGTTCGATCCGGTGATGGTGCTGCCATCTATCAGTAAATAAAATAATGGAGGCAAGGCACTTAGTATGCAGTCCTCGACATAAATACAGTTGTAGTCAGTTGTCCCTGTAAAAATTTAAAAGGACGGACCTAATAAATTTTTTTAAAATGACTGGCTTGGTTTGGCTTTAGTTCAATAGTTAAGAAAAAGATTAGCTGTTTATTAATCTTTCGAGCATAAAAGAAGTCTTGCAGTCCAATGTAGTGCACGCCCCCCTCACCTGCGTTCATATTGAAAAGAAGGATCCAAACGTATGAAACTCTCACCCTCTTCTGGCGCCAAAGCATCTAATGTAAAACAAAACGTGACTTTCCATTTCTTGTAAACAAGCATGGGCGCCGCGACGAAGCGATTATTTTGACTTTGAAATCGGATTTTCGCCATTCGAGGAAGATGAATATGTTCGTGTGGTGAAGTATGCAGCGGCTCGCATACGATGTGGTGGTGGTGGGCGGTGGAATCATCGGCACAGCCACCGCCAGAGAACTGTTGCTGAGGAATCCCGGTCTGAAACTCGCGCTCGTCGAAAAGGAAAAAGCCACTGGTAATGGGTTGCTGACTAATGAGTCGGCATATTTAAGGCTGATAGATTTCAGTGCTTAACGATAATTTACGTCATCTCTCGCTCTTTCACTTGCCGCGTAGAATTCATGCAGACATATATATGTTTGAGTACAATTATATAGTGTTTCCTGTAGACAGAAAAAAAAAAAAGAGCACGTTGCTTTCAGATAAAAGAGCACTTTCATTCAAGAAAAAGAGCTCTTTTTGACTGAAATTTTATTATAGAAAACAATCTTCTATATTCCTTCAAAACTTTTCAGTGGTAGGGGAAGGTGGGGCACCTTTTAGATAATTGTTTTCAGAAAATTATTTTCAAACCAATGTTCACCAACGTTAGCTGAACATGCAATTTAGACATTTTTGTATTTTAACACGCTTTTATTAGCTTCACCTGTATGTATGTATGTATGTATCTTGTAATGGAATCTTGCAGCTCAAATTTCGCCCACTTCCTGCGATCGGATTCTTTTGAAATGTGGCACGCGACCTCACACCCGATGACAATGCAATATTCTATAATCAAATTCATTAACTCTTTTAATTGTTAGTTTCCTCCAATTTTAATCAATATTTTGGCATAAATCCAACAATGTGAAAAAGGAAAACTTTTAAAAAATACATTTAAAAATGCTCGCAAAAATTATTTAAAAATATCTACAAAAACCTTTCATTTTTCTGCATCAGACCAAATTTATTCCAATGTTCCAAGGTAATTAGAACATGAAATATAATTGTTTTCAACTCATTTCATGCCAAAATTTAGGTGAGCCTTCAATTGGAAATTCATTGCTGATCAGACCATTGTTGAACAAAACTTTTATTCAAATGCATCTCAAATTTTCAAAGTAATGTAGATATGAATTCCCGCACACATACATCGATGACTGAGATGGATTAGCTTTTTTTGGGCAAATTTCATGACTATAAAAGATTTTGAACAACGTTGAAATGAATATTTTTTCGTAAAACAAGTTAAACTAAAAAGAAGAAAATAAAATAATAGTTTAAAAAACTAAAAAAACACGCTTTCGTATCAAAATGAACTAAAAAGTGAAAAATAATCTTTGAATGATAGTAGTTGACCAATCACTTAATTTTAATGTAATACAAAAAAGCGTGGGGGGCTTCTTATCAGTTGTCTTGAATTTCTTCCATTTGTTGTCCAAGCAAAAATGTAAACAGACAGCACCCCACGCTTTTTTGTATTGCATTAAAATTAAGTGATTGGACAACTACTATCATCCAAAGATTATTTTTCACTTTTTAGTTCATTTTGCTACGAAAACATGTTTTTTCAGTTTTTTAAACAATTATTTTTAATTAAAAATTTATTTTACTCCATTATTTAGTAGGGCACCTTGGGACACCAGCAATAATCCTCATAAATGTAATCTTAAATAATTGAAATATTATTGCTAAGAACATTTTCGGTTCAACAACAGATGCATCAGCAGCAGGGAACTTGATATTTTCTTTTTCTGGATCTCACTATTTCTGTTATTTTAATACTTTACCTACAAAGAAAAATCAATTTTCTGTGAAACAGTGACCATTTTCTCAATTTTAGTTCATTCAAAATCATCAGATTCATTAAGTACAATGAACTGGGCTTTTTCTGTACACTGTACATTGGTGGAGCAGCTCGGGACAGTGTCCGACTGCCCCACTTAAGATGTAATTATATGTCAACTTTTTAAAAGTTAAGCTTAGCAGTACAATACCTTAAAATTACAGTGAAATACGTTTAACACGAAAACGCTCAACATGAAAAATCGGTTTACGTAAACTGGTGTAGCGATCCGGACTTTGTACTGTGCACTTAAATATTAAATCTTTTAACATAAATTTTTTTTTCCGGTCCTTTCAGCTTCGCGTTAAATTGTTTTCTACTGTATTATGAAAGAACATGTTTTAATTCTCACATGCTGCAATTGAAATTATTTCATTTCCCACTAAACATTTTAACAACGAAAACACCGAATAATGTAACTCCGAACCTTTCGAAAGAAAGAAAATGAGATCGGTCTTTTCCAGCTCGTGTGAGAAATTCCGAGAAGAATAGATCCTGCTGTCATTGATGGTGTCCTAAGAGAACTCATTTCTGTATACAAAATTAAAGCTGAAATTTATGGTGTCCCAAGGTGGGGTATGTCCCAAAGCAGGGTTGGGTTTTGGACTGTCCAAAACTGGTTTAGGACAGGACAAGTGGTTTTTACCATCCAAAACTGTCCAAAAGTGTCTTAAACTGTCTATAAGTATGTTAAAGCTAAAGGAGTGTAATATAATTAATTCGTATTTACTGCAATATTTGTAATGCGTAAATGTAGATATTAATGAGGCTTAGTTAATGAATATTTGGTAATATTTCTCTTCAAAATGTACATTCAAAAATATTTTTAAACAAATTGCCAATAATTCTATTAAATAAAAACTTCTTTATGTAACAGTTGGTAGAGTTGTGAAAGGAAATTCACAACACTACCAAGACAACTCATTTCAGTTCCATTTATAACTCAAAATAATGTTATTAAATGTGCAATATTTAGGTGCAAAAAAAAAAAAAGGCTTAATTTTTTTAATGGTTTTTGCAAATAAGTTTTACGTGATGTTTCAATGAAACTTATTTTTAAAATTAGATTAAAGAACAAGAAATTGATGATCGGACACTTATACTTTAAAACTTATGCTACTCTTATTTTGAATATAATACATTCTGTAACTACAAAAAATTGTAATTTATTGCATTCAAGTCAATTATTGCACTACATTTTGAACACTTTCTTTTATTTAAATGTCGAAATATTTGGTTAATGGGGGGGGGGGGGGGGGGGGGGGGGGGAACTCATGGGTACAAATTGAAATTTTTAATGAAGAATTTAGTTTCTTTGTAACTAGATTAAAGTCAGCTGTATAAATAAGTTACACATATATTCATACTTGAATGTTCACATTGAATAAAAATATTAACTAAATGTAATTTTGACACATTTTGATCTTTCTGTTGATATTTTCTCACAAAATATAGCTTCTCAAGAAAAAAAAAGTTTTGGACACGTGAACAGGATGGTAAACAACTTTCCAACCCTGCTTTGATTCGCACATGCATAAACATTGAGAAATTTGGTTACTATTATCAATAAAAAAAATATAAATAAACTCATACATACAAATTGAAATTTTAATTGAGAATTCAACTTCTACGTAACTAGATTAAAATCAGCTGCATAAATAAATTGAATATTCACATTGAATAAATGTTCAATATAAAACATCAATTTGACACATTGTATTCTGCTTTTGATGCTTTCTCACGAAATACCATTTTTCTAAAAATACAGTTTTGGACATAAGGGTTTTGGACAGGATGGTAAAAACCAGGGTTTTTACCGTGATTTTTACCCTAGTGTCCAAAACCTTGCCAACCCTGTCCCAAAGTGCCCCGCCTTCCCCTATACTGCCGTGTGCAGGTAAACGGCAGTATCTGCAGAAATCAGTTTTCGAGATATTTGAAGAAACGCGTTTTGGATTTAATACAAACAACAGGGAAATGTTAGAATTAGATGTCTTTTTCGCGCTTTTTTTTCAGCGGAAACCAAATAAGCGAGTTTGAACAATACAGCTAATGTACAATAGATGACAAATGTGCAAAAAAATGAAAAACGAAAAAATTGCAGTTACTACCCTTTACCTGCACACGGCAGTATAGGGGAAGGCGGGGCACTTTGGGACATGGTTGGCAAGGTTTTGGACACTAGGGTAAAAACCACGGTAAAAACCCTGGTTTTTACCATCCTGTCCAAAACCCTTATGTCCAAAACTGTATTTTTAGAAAAATGGTATTTCGGAGAAAACATCAGAAACAGAATGCAATGTGTCAAGTTAATGTTTTATACACGAATGTATTCTACTGCATGATCTTTCTGACTGTGATATGATTCTGACTCTTCCTCGCAGCTATGCACCAGAGTGGGCACAACAGTGGGGTGGTGCACTCTGGCCTCTACTACACCCCAGGCTCCCTGAAGGCCAAACTCTGCGTGGAGGGCCTAGACCTGGCCTACCAGTACTGCACCAACAAAAACATCCCCTACAAGAAGTGCGGGAAGGTGAGCAAATCCAGGGCTCGATCGGACACATTTTATCGATTGTTTGTTATTGATATCCAGGGTTCGCTGATATATATTGTTACAAATTCTGTAAATAGTAATTATTGTAGTAACGTAACCTGTAAATAGTTTCTTGTAATGAATATACGGCCCCCGTACATTCGGCCGAAGTATACGTCCCCTCGTTTCTGAATGATAAAATTTGTGAATGGAAAAGAAATAAAACAACGGTCTACGATTTTTCGGGAATCTTGTGGAATATTTGAGAGTTCTCTTTCGGTGTGTATAAAAAGCCGTTACGCAGGATAAAAAGTTTAGTTTCGATTGAGAATGTGTACCGGGAGTGTATTAGCTCTGTTTATTGCGAGGCATTTCGCTGTGTTGTTTTGCATATTTGGAGGTAAATACGTGTGTAACCGTTGAGTTTACGGTGTTGAGTGATATTGGCTTCATTGCAGATGATTCATTTAGCAGTTGTTGACGCTCTTTCCTGTACGTAGTGTAAATAAATTTCTGTGTTTTTGATCAAGAACTGTGTCGTCCTTTCGAGAAAGTTGGAAGCTGCACTGGATCCGTTACAATATCATGATATACATTTTAACCTGTAGGACTTTTATCTTCGCAGCCATCAGTCTTAGATGCATATACTTCCCACTGCAAAAATGTTCAAAATCAGGTGCGGAGTTAAGATATTGAAAGTTTAAAGCAAAAATAAAAATGAGTCAAAAAATACAAAATTTAGCTTTTTATACGGGCCCCGAGTCCTTTAAGTTATATTTAGGGAAATAATCTCTATTGAAAAATAATCCCACCACAAAAAGTTTGTCATTAGTACTACCAATATTCCCCGAGATATGAAATGCAGTGTTTTGTGACTTACGCCACTTTTCATTCGCCATCAATAACACCTTTTGGGGGCCCGTGCCCCCCCCCAAAAGGATCAATTATTTTAAGAATTTTTTTTAAAAAAATTTTAATTGACTTCTCTATAGATTTTTTTTTCATAATTATTTAAAAAGAACACAAAACACACAGAGCATATTTTGAATAAAAGTATTTTTGTTTGCAAAATCAGAAACACTGGAGCTGTTGGCCAAAGTGGCAGAATACATTTAACTCGCTGGTTTGGAATTCAAGGAAGCGTAATATCAGTTCTTCTATGATGAAACTAATGATTAACATTTTTATTAAAAATGTTAATTATTGGTTAACTATGATTTTCTTTATCATATAATAGTAAAGTGTAAATTAATTTAAAACACTCAAATGAGGTACTGGATTATTTAATAACCTTGCCCTCGTGCTATAATCATAATGACAATTTTCCTAATTAAAACCGCTCATTGCATATCATCTCAGTAACATTATATACAGGGTTTAGTTCTTTATTGACTTGAAACGATTAAGATGTTTTACATCCACATTCAAAGTATATTAGTGTATAATATTTATGTACTTGGAAAAGTAGATTCATTGGCCTGAAGGGATCCAAAACGAAAAAAAAATAAAGTCATGAAAACTTTCTTATGAAACATTTTTTTTTGGGGGGGGGGGGGAGGGTATTCAATTTCCAGGGCCCCCTCCAAAAGATTTTTCTGTATCCGCCCCTGGCCGTAAGCAAGTGTTTTTAAAATTATATGTGTGTATAGAGTGGTTTTTCAAATTTTTCAAGGTTTTGTAGTGTGTTTTTGAGTATTGTGGCATAACATTCTCATTTATTTTTGAATAGCAATGAAAAATATAAGTACTTAGTTTTTTTACTTTGACTAACTGTCATTCTTCTGAAAGGGCGATAAGTTCCAGTCTCATCTTCTGTATGTCCCCTTAAAACTTCAAACTCGAATATCTCCTCGAGTTTTGGTGCCACAAATGTCAAGTTTTTTGTGTTAGTGAAATTCCTATAGAAACAGTCTTGATGCAGTCTTTTGAGAATTGAAACTTGATAAATAAAGATTTTTTATTCTGAAGGAAAGCACTATAAAAGCTAAAGCTTTTTGGGACTCTTGCATACTGTTACCCTACCCAAGGCGCTGCGTAATGATAGTAGCGCAAAATGTAGTGTTGAAAGTTTCTGGTCATTTGTGCAGTCGATGAATCTTAATCGTGTACCATCAATAAAAACTCAAATTGTGAGTGAGGCCAAGAACTAGGAGTGTTGACACCAGAGATAAAATATTCATTCATTCTTTTAACTCTAGACAACAAATGACGCATCCTGTCACACAAGTATTCATGTTGGTACTAGGAGACGTAGCGAGTAGCACTTTGGTCGAGTTGCCGAGTACTTGGTACTCGGCCTTTCATTACTGGTACAAGTAACGAGTTATCGAGTTCCACTTACGTTTAAAGAAGAACCACAGACACACACGCGATGAATTTGAACTCATTGCAATAGTAGTATGGACCTCAATGTCCGTAAAATAAATGTCCGTTTTTAAAACAAAATTCCAGCTGAAATTTAATCATGCATTATTTAAGAGATTTTGTTTGTGTAAAAAATTTTATAAAAAAGTTATTTTTAAAATTAGAAATCAACAAATGAATAAAAGGTATGATTAATCACATTGGAATTAAAACACATTATATCAAGCTGTTATAATTCTAGTCCGCCAAACATAATAATACAAAAATTTCATATTTTTTACACTGCCCCATTTTTAATAAATAAGTGTTATAAACTTTGGGGACATCAAAATAAAGATGGACTCCATTGAAGCATAACAAACTTCATTATTCTCAAAATTTAAATTTGACTTGTTAATTTGAATTGAAAATGACTTCAGTATATTATATGGTTGCACTTCTTTATTAATTGTAAAATCTGTCTCAAAAATGTTCCATTTTATACAACTACTCTGTATTGGCCGAGTATCTGATAAAAATTTAGTCGAGTGCCGAATACTCGGCAAATTGGTCAAGTACCGAGTAGTTGCCGAGTACTCGGTACATCTCTAGTTGGTACCTTTCGATCAACCAATAATAACCAAGCCTTCAAATGGCTGCTCATTAAATGTTAAGAAATCAATAGTGTTTTGCTGTGTAATTTCAGCTTCTCTGTGCAGAACTGTTATATGTCAGGTGTATTTTGAGCTGGGGGAAATTCCACAGAAATGGGGAGCTTATGACCAATTTTTCTAAATCTTTTTTTCTCTCATAAATTAGGTATCATTTTGAAACTTATTAGTTGAATTGTATGAAAATAATAAAAATTGCCACAAAAGTTTATGTTTGTAAGAGTTACAAGCCTTTGAACAGAGGTATTTTCGACATGTTGCCATAATGGATTTTTTGATATTTTGTTGAAATTGGTATTTCTCAAACTATAGTTGCAATATTTTGCATTTGACGTAAAAGTAGTTTCATTGTTGAAGATTAAGCCATTGACTTGAATCTTAGATTTTAGTTTTGCTAGTCTCATTTTTCAGATTCAGCTCATACATCTGACTCCATGAGTTAAATATTTTTTTTTCTTAAAATAAAATTTTTTATCAGTTTTTTTTCTACATACATTGGTAAGTATTGAAAAAAATATTTTGATCTGTTTCAAAATCGTTAACCAATAAATGTGTTAGTTTTTTAAATTAAATTTCGTGCAATTTTACGGCCGACACTGTGGAATTGCTGTGGGTTCTTTTATTATTGTACAATGATGTTCAACTGGAGTTGCAATTTTATGTTTTTTGCTCACTTGCGAAGAACACGAATTGTACATTTCGAAACTCGGAAATTCATGTCCCCCCCCCCCCCACCCTATAAAGAAGGTAACCCTGTTTGAAGTTGAGTAATGTTAATTTGGACTTGCATAAAGGAAAATTCGGTAAAAGGGATTTACGGGATTTTATGATCAACACTTTTTTACTGGTGAAAAAAAAAATTATTTTTGCGGGATGCTCGTTAATTGGATTCAGGGCTGTAGACAAGGGGATGGTTTGTAGGGTTCAAACCCTGTCCGAAATTTTTCATCCAAAGAAATACTTCCCATTATTTATTTTATTTATTTATTTATTTATTTTATTTATTATTTATTTTTTGAAGATAAAAATAATATTGTTGTTATCGGTGTTATTTCAGTTTTATTTGGGAAAAGAAATTAGCATGACTGAAAAATTGTACAAACTCATTGTATGTTTATGGTAGTTTATGATTAGTTATTGAGAAATTCATTTATTATGTAACAATATGACGTTTTGTAAGAACAGCCCCTCCTTCCATTTAGATCATAAAGTGTAACAAAGATCAATAGAATACATTTGAAACCAAATTTGATAGACCATATAAATGTTTCAAAAAATATGTTTGGTAAAACCACCTTGGAAACAAAAGTCTGGTTACGGCCCTGATCGGATTGTACCATTTTTGTACAAAAAACTACAACAATGACATGCAGCAAAAGTTCTTAAATGTAATGTAATAAATTATTATTAAATATATTTGTTTTGCAACATCGCATGAAAATAGAAGAAAAAAGTCGATTTTTAGTCTATTTTGCTGTTTTTAGAGTATTAAAAAAAAAAAAAAAAATACTTTACTGAAGTAGGGGTCTAGAAAGTACTGATTTCATTTAGAGTTAATATTTACACCTAAAAATGTTTTTAAAATGATATAGGTATATTTTAAATTTCATATAAAAATCTCAAATAAGATAGATTTTTTTTGGAGCAATTTTGGAACTTTAAGATATTATCCTTGGAGGCTAAGATGTAGCTAAAAGGCTACTTTTAAAACCCCTTTTTTTTCGAAATTGGATTTTTTTTCCTCGCTCTATTCTATTGCATATGAACTGATGCTGGGGGAAAATAATTAATTTATTCATGCGAATGCAAACCATCGGCATTTAAGTTATTCGTCTTCATCCGGCAGCAAATGGGGAAAATGCGAGTGCATGACCTTGTCATTGACCTTCTGCAGTAGCGAATCCAAAGGGGCGACTATGAGGCTGCAGCCGCCCCAGACTAGAACTAATTTTTTTTTCTATTAGAATTTTTTTATTGTGTATGTATGTTAATATAAAATAATTAAATATATTATTTCCTATATCTATCCTATCTTTATCATTTTATTCGTTTTCCCTCAGGACACGAATTTGCTATAGTAATGTAGATACTTGTTTTCCGAAATTTCCTTTCGAATTTCGGAAATTTTTCCCTGCCTTTTCAAAAAATTTATTTATTTACTGTATAAGAAGAAAGAGAGAAAAAAAAATTTCAGACCTCTTTAATTAATGCGCTTAATGTCAATTCTCAGAATTTTATCTTCTTTTTCCCTTTTTTAACTATTAGTCCACAATTTTTCTGGTTTTCTTACTTACATTTAGTGTACTTGCATTTGCCATGGGCAATATTTTTTACAATCAACAAGAACTGTTATTTTTGCCTTCAAATTGTTAAAAAATAATGTCTAAATTTTCTTTTTAAATTAAATTAAATTAAATTTATTTTTATTTTTACTGACATTTAAATTTTAAAATTTTATCACTAAATACCAAATTTTAGATCATTTCGACTGTGACTCAGAAAATTTCATTAGCCATTGATACCTCCTGAAAAAAAAAAATTTTTTTTCAAACGACTTCGTTTACATCAATGAACTTTTGGTGATGTCAAGGAGACATACATTTTTAATGATCTCAACCACCCCCAGAACTAAACCCTGAATTCGCCACTGACCTTCTGTTTGTCCTTGCAGCTGGTGATTGCGGTCGAACCGGAAGAGATCGGCCGGTTGGAGGCCCTCTATCAGAGGGCCCTGGAGAACGGGGTCAAGGACATCCGGTTGCTGGGTCCTGAGGACATCCGCAAGATGGAGCCGCACATCCAGGTGATTCTCTGATCCTTTCATCGAAGGACACTCTTGTGAGTTCTAATCTCCTGAGCTCCGATTCGGTAAAAAGTGTGGTGTATATACAGAGGCGGGGACTGGGGCTTATAAGTGGGGGGGGGGGAATTTTTTTGGAAGTTGAAGACCATTTTAGGCTATTTTGAGTAACTAGGGAGTGGGGGGACAGGGTTGTAGTTTTAGCCGGACAAAAAAAAGCTATTTTGGCCATGCCACTGGCATAAACCGGTTAAAACCGGCCAAAACTGGATCTAACCAACACAGAGCTGGCCAAAACTTTATTGCATAAATGCACACTAATGAGTGTACACATACAGTTTGTATGCATAATATTGCACATTTTAATGCATGATTAGAATAAATAAGATGCATATTTATTTCTTTTAATATATATCTCTATATATCTATATTCTCTTTATTGAAATAAATTGTAAAACCGATTTATTGATTTAAATACCATTATTCTTATGTTAACATTGAAAATTGTTCATAACAAAGACAAAGAACACTCGTTTATTAGGAATGCTAAACACCCTGCAATAGAAACTAATAGCTATTCTTCAAAAAAGTTGTAACATGAAGAGGATTTTTGCCCCTTCTTCTTTGTCACATTTTCCATAAATCAACTTTTGGAGAGGGAGAGAATTGAAGAGACCATGTTCACAACACACACAAACTAATTTATTTTTCTACTCACAATATACATGATGGGCAGCCAAGTTGCCCTTTTTCCGGAATAGCGGTCAAGAGATATGCCATAAAGTTATCCCGCTATTCGGTCGGGAGGTTTTTTTGCAGTCATGCCTTCATGACTGTCTATAGCCATATAAACTCAGGCACTCTCATGCATCTGCGCAGTAGGCAACCGCGGAAAGCCCCATTACGCAGTTATGGAGATCCCGAGTTATTAATCTTGGGATCCCTGTCAAGTGTTACGCAATGTAACCGCTTAGAGCATATAATTTCTTACATAACATGAATTCAATGTATTAAGAAATAAATAATATACTTTGATAAATTTGAAATTCATTTTGTTTGCATAAAACTAGGAAACAGGTATATATTATTCTATTTATACTGTTTGAAATATATTTAAATAGAAAAAAATCACATAATTCTCCTTTTATCTGACTGACCCTTTCGGAACATGCCGTCATTTATTACTTCCATAGGGTATAAAATAAATTGTTTACTTAAATAATGAATAGTGACTGATCATAGGATTGATGTTTAATGTGTCTGTTAATTATGTACTCATTTCCATTTTGATTTTAAACTTTATTTCCTATATCCACGTTCGATAGCCAAAACTGGACAAAACGGATTTTATCCAAGCCGGTCTTAACCGGTTTTATCCGTGGCAGGGCTGGCAAGCTTCTGCCGGGGCGGTTAAAACCACTGGTAGAAACCGGTTAAAACCGGCATGGCAAAAACCACTTTCGGCAGAAACTGGCAAAAACTCCCAAAACGACAAAAAAAAAAAAAAAAAAAAAAAAAACTATTGACAGACAGTAGAAAATGCATGGAAAACATAATTGATCGTTAACCAAAGCACATTTTAATTTACAATATTATCACAATTCAGAATCAAATGTTACATTGTTTGGACCCCGCAGTTGCTTCTTGGAAAAGGTGGTTCTAAAATTCTAAAGTTTCTCAAATGAGAAACTTTAGAATATTCTTCCAACAGAAGAGCTAGCAGGCAATGCATCAAAGAACTAGCAATATTCATAAAACTTTCAAATTGTATATTTTTTTAAACTGGTCCATCATGTAGTAATTAGGGTAGTGGTGAAAATTCGACTGTGTGGAAAAATGAATTTCGAGAAGTGGGGCCAATTTGTTGGGCTGTGATATTAGGTACAAAATCTAGATTTAATATTGGAAAGCAAAATTCTTGAAGCACATGATAATTTCAATCACAAGCAATTTAGATGAAGCTTATTTTCGAGCAAATTACAAACAGTAATGCCAGTTTAATTCTGCATGTCACGCCTCTTTCCTAAGAACCCATTTTATTTTCGTCCTTTGTTAGATTAATCCAAATATTACGAGCATCAGCAATTGAAAAGTTCCCTTTCTGAACTAAATCAAGGGCACTAGCATAACATTTTATTTTTTTACAATGATGAAATGAAGTTTCATTTTTTAGTTTATCTAAACAAATATCATTTAGTAATGACTTTAGTTATTTAAGACAATTTTAAGTTTTTGCCAGTTTCTGCCGGTTTTAACCGGTTATAAACAGTTTCTGCTACTCGCACGGCAAAAACTAGTTTCTGTCGGCAGAAAGCCAACCCTGATCCGTGGTAAAAACCACCAATGGCCGAAACTCTTACAACCCTGGTGGGGGAGGGGAGGGTCTTCTGAAGTTCTCCTGCGTAAATGTTTTCCAATCAAGAAAGGCTCTTCGAGGAAAAAAAATCTGAAACTGATGTCATAAAGCGGCAAATTAAAGCCATCTTTAGCAAACTTGCAGCAAGGGGTTTGGGGTTCTCTCCCAGAAATTTTAAACTTTGAAATGTTTTCTAAGCGACTTTTAGCACATTTTCTCTTTTATTGAAAGGAGGAATGAGAGGGTTCAGAGGTTCACCCAGTATTTTTTTTTTTTTTAATTGATGAAATCCTTAAAACTTGAACTTCCTTTTGGGACTTCAGATAAAGATCTCCGAAAATCTCCCCCCCCCCTCCTGAATTAGAATCTTAAAAAATGCAGTTTTACGCTATCAAAGAGGTTTCTCTTCCTCATTCCCACCCCCCTCAAACTGGAGTCTTTAAAACGCAAATTTAGGTCGTCTTCAAATTTAAAGAAAGGAGGGAGTGCGTTCAGGTATTTTTTATCCTGGAAAATTTTCAAAATTAAGTTTTATAACTGAAATTTTAAGCAATATAACAGGGTGGCGACAGATCAGGGAAATCAGGGAAAAGTCAGGGAACTTTATTAATCATGGAAAAGTCAGGGAAATATCAGGGAATTTTGAAAAAATAACAAAAAATCAGGGAAAATTGATTTTATGAAGAAAAAAAATCTTTTTGCTTTACAAAAATAAGTACTTTAATTCCCTATGCATTTTCCGCCAATTATCTGTTCAAAACAAAAGCTAAATTAATGAAATGCGATTATACACTGCCGCATATTTGTGCATCTTTTTCCTCAACGTCAAAGTATTGAATCTTACTTTTTAACCACAGGATGAACTTCCTAAGATTGCTTCTGTGTATGTTAGGTTGTTCATTTTACCTAGCTTGAAATTTCCTTTTATGTTTTCAATGCTACGTAAAATAAACAACCCTACAGGCAAAGAGGAAGCCTTCATTAATGCCTTAGCTCCTTTGCCTTTATTCCATTATTTTGAAGTAATTAGTGTACTATAATCACGATTTCAAGAAGAAATCTTTGGTTTTTGAATTAATACTATAAAAGCTTAAAAGTTATTACTTCTTCGCATTTTTAATTCAATTGCTAAAATTGAACTTTCAATAAAAAAAACTTTTTTTTTTTTTGCCGTTATACTATTTGTTGTCACCGCAGATTATAAAGGTTTTCTTTTCTTCAGACTTAAGTGATTCTTTAATTTTATAACCAAGTTGTATTCTTCTTTTACATATTTTGAAATTAACTAATTGCTTTTTTTTCTTTTTTTTCCTTGCATTTCAAAGTTGTTTGTTACAAAAGCAATTTAAGATTTTTTTTCGTTACATACTGAAATCATTTGAAATAGAGTTAACTTGTGTACTTAAGTAAATATCTTTATTTTTTACTGTTAAAATGCTGTATTCATTCATTAAAACCTATGTTCTTGATGAGAGAAATCCTCCCTATGAATGGATGTCAAATGATTTCATCTGTTTTGCATAAATATGTCAATTAGTTATATAAGAGTAACTACATTACTTCTATTCTTTCACTATTACTTGTTATTCTTGCAACCATTATTATACTGTTTGAAAACTTAGTTCAAAATAAGTTCAATTACTTTTTAGTTCTATCATAAATACAAATATGTTTTTAAGAGTAATTTTAATAGTTTCTTAAAATTCTTATGTTAAGTGGTTTCTGGAAGTAAAGTATTTTTTTTTTCTTAAATTTCCTATAATCTTTCCATACTGCTTTGTAGGGGTTTTTTTTCAAAAGAAATTGACTTGATATGTTTTTTTTTTTTGACCATTTTATTTAAAAAGTAGTATTTTTTAAAAACATATCTTTAGTTCAACAACTTTACACAACTTAAAACGTTTAAAATACTGCATTTTATACAAACGTACAATGGATTTCAAGTAGAGCAAAGAAAGAAAACCATTGTTATTGGTAACGTAAATCAGGGAAATTTGGTGAACTTAATCAGGGAACTTTTTTTCACAATTCCTGTCGCCACCCTGTATAAGTTAATGTTTGAGCAATCTCACACAAAATCGAATAAAAAAATTGAAATTGTTAAATTAAAAGCTTAACATTTAGGCAATCTGATGATGAAAAGTGTGCGGGGTAGTCACCCCCCTCTTTGCCCCCCCCCCGGGATTTCCGCAACTGTTTATATATGAATTTGGATGCATATTTAAATGCATATAACAAGCTAAAAAACTGCAGCTTTGTTTAAAATTTTCAATTTATAATTGAGAAAAAGAAAAACTGTTAATGACTATCAAAAAGATCGAATGACGTTTTACAAAAAGCACATCCTATTCAAATTTGTTGGTTGAATGATATTTTGACTAATTTATACAACTTTTGTTGTTTCAAATAAGGAAAACTACCTGCAGTTAAGACACAGAAACGCTACTGTTTTTAATAGTAAATGCTTTATATATGCTTCCTTTAAAAAGAAAAAAAATATTTTACATATATTTTTTTAAACAGTATACACTATATTTTCTAAGAACTATTAAAAAACTATTTTTGTTTGCAAAATATAATTTTTTTCTCCCTTTTTGCCGATTTTTCCAGTAAACTGAATTAGTTCCCCTTCATGTTTAGTTGTGTGATTATGTCAAATAATACCTGCGTTCAATTCTAAATACTCGTGATTGTACTACTCTTATTTTATTATGTACAGGAACAAGGGTGCTCATCCCCCCCAAGTTCAATGGTGCAAATACCCCCCCCCCAAAAAAAACCTCAACCCTCCTTTTATTTTTTTATTTTTTAGCTCTCTTTTTATTATTTTACTTCTTTAAAAATATTTTTTATTTATTTATTTATTTATAATAATTATTATTATTTTATTAGAAAAGTTCTGACTTTTAATGACAAACACACACACAAACTAAATAAATAAATGAAATAAAATGTAAACAGAACAAAATAAAATAAATAATTAAAAATAAAAAGAAATCAATAAATAGATTGATGTAAATAAATTTAGAAAATCCCCTCCCCCCCCCCCAATATTTGAAGGCACACCCCTGTACAGATACCATTTTTAAAATTTTATCTGGACTACCTTGTTTGCTTTCAGCATAAGGATTTTAAAATATTTGAAGAGCTGGCGGTGTATTTCATGTTTAGCCCTGGCTATTGAGCGGTAATTTACTGGACATTGAATATAATTTCATTATGTGCGGTAATATTTGCCACCCTCTGCTTTATGAAAGAAAAAGTATGGATATATTAATTACATTTTTTTCTTCTAAAAATGACAGAACTTTTCCATTTATTGGAGAAACCCCCAGACTTTAATCAGAGACTTATAAAGAATGCTGTTTGTGTTATAATTTGTTGTGTAACAACTCCTTATGCATTGGAGGTGTAACGAAGATGGGCAAGATTGATTTTATTTGATGAGAACCATCAAACTCGTGAAAATCGGCCAAACAGTCTAAGCGCTATGTACGTCACAGACATCCAGACAGACAGACAGAGATCCAGACAGACTTTCAGCTTTGTTATTAGTAAAGAAGATTTCCTAGCAAAAGAGGAATAACATAAATTAATGATTCAAAATTCAGTCTTTTCGTCCATTTACGGGCAAGTTCTGATTTTATAAAAGAGGAACTCAAAATTGCTTCGTAAAACTTTATGGTCAAGCCTTAGTTTATATTTAACCATGTTTAGTGTGCAAAATGACAATAAATAAAATTAATTTCGATCTTGTTTCCAGGGATTAAAAGCCATCTGGTCCCCTTCCACGGGCATAGTGGACTGGAAGCAGGTCACCCGTTGCTATGCCGACGACTGCCGGACCTCGGGGGCCGACCTCTACCTGGACTTTGAGGTCAAGCACTTCTTGGCCAGATGCCTCGTCTGCGGGAAATCCACGGTGGGTACCCCCCTTCGTCTCCCTTCCCCCACTCACTGACCAAATAGCATACTCGCCAACTCTACTGTTTTCAACGGGAGACTCCGGTTTATTGCTTCCATCTACCAATTTACCGTTTTTTACGATTTTCTCCCGTTTTTGCAGTTTTTCATTCAATCATAAAGAACTTACACTTTTTTCTCAATAGATATCGCCCTGTTCTAGTAAAGTAGAAGACCGTTATAACGCCGACCTATGTAACGCAATTCTCTATAAAACGCACCACTTTTCAGAAGTAAGCAATAGGTTTTGAAGTTTTAAAAAGCCCTCTGTTTTGCTTTGCAAGCACTAAAGTTGTAAGGAAAACCAAATTTGGAAATGGTTTTTCATCTTTCTATCTTATTTCAAAGCTTTTAAATTGGAAATGAGTACTCATAGTATACAGAAAACACCAGATGGCTCTTGAAAATGCAGCTGTTAAGCAAACCATGAAGCTAGCAGAAGTGCAGGATTTTGATTGTGAACCATATTTATTTGTGAATAACTAATTTTAATACTGGTGCTTTAATACTCATTGCAGATAAAACTCATTCTGAAGTGCCAACATATAGATATATTCTGAATATTAGTTTCAAAATGTGTGAAATGATCTATATAACGCAAAAACCTGTATAACGCAAAAGCTCTGGTCCCAAAGAGTGCGTTATAACGGTCTTCTACTGTACACCAATGTTAGGGAGTAAGAATTTTTCCAATTAATAACTGGTTTAGTAAAAATTAATTTTTTGGAAGCTTTCCACATTGCATTGTTCAACGAAGCACATGCTTTGCTGAAAATGACAGCAGATTTCAATCTCTTTGCATCTTGAAAATATTTCAATTATTTTGAAAGTCTGAAGTTGTTTTAACATGTGCTACCCTCTACCTACTTATTTTATATTTTATTTTCATTATATATTGATTTTTTTTTTGGGGGGGGGGGAGGGATTTTAGTAATTAAATTTTTGTAGCTATACTTTTTTGGTAGAGACTGAGGAATGTACAAAACTTTAAGCAAATTCGCTCCTTATTATTTGGTTTTTCCTTTGCAGTGTTTTTTATTGCTGCTACCAATTTGCTTACATCTGCGAAAAATCGCCATTTCACTTTAAATTTAGTATTCATGTTATTTAAATGCATAATTTAATAATTCTGTTGTGAAGATATGTCTCTGGTGAATCACCTATATACCTCTTGTGGAATCTCCTGTTTTTATTCCTTCGGAGGTTGGTAAGTATGAAATAGAAAATCGCCCGTCTAGGTATGATGAGACAAAATTGCTTCTACTCTTCTACATTTAACGAAGCCATCGACTGTTTGGACGGATTCAGGGGGGGGGGGGGGTGGCAAAGGGTCAGCTGACCCCCCTGTGATAAGAAACATTTTCTTTATTATTATTATTTTATTTTTCCTAGGGTTGGCAAGGTTTTGGACACTATGGTAAAAACCCTGATTTTTACCGTCCTGTCCAAAACTGTGAAAGTGTCTGAAACTATATTTTTAGAAAAATTTTATTCTGTGAGAAAAGATCAAAAACAGAATAAAATGTATCAAAGTAATGTTTTATATTGAACATTTGTTCAATGAGAGCATTCAACTTATTTATGCAGCTGATTTTAATCCAGTTACATTGAAGTTGAATTCTTGATTAAAATTAAAATTTGTATGCATGAGATAATTTAGTTTTTTTTGACATTAGTAACCAAATTTCCTTATCTTTATGCGTGTGTGCAAATGAGAGCAGGGTTAACAAGGTTTTTACCATCCTGTTCAAAATCCTAGTGTCCAAAACTACTTTTTGAGAAACTATATTTTGTGAGAAAATGTCAAAAACAGAACAAAATGTGTCAAAATTATTTTTTGAGTGTTTAATATATTTATTCAAAGTGAGCATTCAAGTATAAATATATATGTAACTTATTTATTCAGCTGATTTTAATCTAGTTATGTAGAAGTTAAATTCTTCATTAAAAATTTCAATTTGTATGCTGGAGTTTTTTTTTCTTCCACAAACCAAATTTTTCGACATTTATGCATGTGTGCAAAAGAAAGTGTTCAAAACATAGTGTAATACTTGACTTAAATGCAATAAATTACAATTTTTTTTGTTACAGAATGTATTGTATTAAAAATATGAATTAAAAAAAGAATAGCACAAGTTTTATAGCATTAGTGTTTAATCATCAGTTTCCCATTCTTTAATCTATGATTTAAAAAATAGTTTTTACTAAAACATCATGTAAAACCTATTTGCAAAGACCTTTTTTTTTTTTTGCACCTAAATATTGTACATTTAATAACATTCCTTTGAGTTATGAATGGAACTGAAATTAGTTGTCTTGGTAGTGTTGTGAATTTCTTTTCACAACTCTACCAACTGTTACATAAGGAATTTTTTATGTAACAGTTATTGACAACTTTTTAAAGTAAAATATTTTTAAATGAATATTTTGGAGAAAAATATTATCAAATATCATTATATATATATATATATATACAGTAAACTCCCGATTATCGGCGGTCGGATTAACCGCTGCTCGGATTATCCGCGGCTCTTTTCACATTCCCCCCCAAAATTATGATCGTGTGATTGTTCGCTTTTAGATTTTACAGTTTTTTATAATCAATGTCAGTAAATGCAATGTAGCAATGTTTTCAGTTATAATTTAAATGCATGCGCGAGTGTTATTAATATTAATATATACATATATATATATATATATTTTTTTTTGCCATCGTATACACTAAGTATTGTTTATTACTTATTATTTGGATTATCCGCGGTTTCGCTTATTTGCGGTTACCGTGCCACCCTATTCCGCGAATAATCGGGAGTTTACTGTACACTGCTGTCCAAAAGTTAAGCATAATTCATAAAATGTGAGAAAATTCTTGTAAATGTTCATAAAATTATATAAAATTACTTATGGAGATTCATTGGTTGAAGAAGAAACATTATGCTTATGCAAAATGTCATAGTCGATGGTATCATTCGCGAAATAGGTGCGCATGTCGGAGTGTGGATAAAACGACTCTCACATTTTAGAAAGTTCAGGCGCGTTTCATGCAATTGCTGTACCAAAAAACAATGGTTTTATTGAAACAAGATTAATAATGGTACAAAGGTGCCAATTGGACATGTTTGCGGAGGAAATAATCGTTGGAATGCTGGAATCACAATCCGAAGTGTCTCGTATTCTTAATGTGCTTCAGTGTGTAATCTTGAGACTGTGACAGAGGTTTCAAAATACGAGAGATGTTCCCCGACGACTAGTACCAGGTCGAACAAAAGTCAAAACCGCTCGCCAAGATCGATTTCTGGCAATTTCTGCGTGACGTCATAGGGACAGCTGTACCAGAGAACTGAGTTTGGCGCTCAGTGCCGCCACAGGAATAACAATTTCGAGGCAAACTGTTTACAGGAGACTCAATCATGTTGGTCTGTATGCCAGAAGACCAGCAGTTTGCATTCCTCTCACGTCAGCGCATAAACTCGTTTGTTTAAACTGGGGCTTGCAACATCACCATTGGGGTGTGGGGACAGCGAGCCAATGTGATGATGAGTGATGAGTCCCGCTTTACTCTACAGAGTGATTCTCATCAGATAACAGCATGGAGAGAAAAGGGAACTCGTTTCCAACCGCGAAACATAAGAGAAAGACATCACTTTGCGTCAGTGGGAGTAATGGTGTGGGCGGGGCATTATGTTATACGGTCGCAGCGACCTCCTTATGGGCGAGAAAGGTCCTGTCACTGGTAAAAGATACAGAGACGAAGTTCTTGAACCTTATGTTTGCTTGTTTCGAGGTGCTGTCGGTCCTGACTTCATATTCATGGGTGATAATGCGCCATATCCCCGTACAGCTGTGGTCGAAAACTTCCTTGAATCAGAAAATATCTAGCGAATGACGTGGGCAGAGAATTCCCCTGATTCGAACCCTATTAAACATGACTGGGATATTCTCGCGAGAGAACTTCCAGCCCATTCGTTCCCGCCAAGCTCCGTTCCGGAGCTAAAAAGAGCTCTCCAGCATGCTTGGAACTGTTTGAGCCCACAACTCATCCACCATGTCATAGAAAGCATCAGTGATCGGTGTGCAGAGTGCATGGCTGTCAGACGTGGTCATACACATTTTTAAACTTCAGTATCATATTTTTTTTCTTTTTTTTGTGTGAAGAGCAGATTCCTCATACGCCTAATTTTCTTTCAAACTATTCTTTTGAATAATAAAAGTAAAAATTACAGTTTTTTTTAATACAGTCGAGCCTCCATATATCGAACTTCCACATATCGAAATTTTCTATATATCGAAATCCCAGCAAATTTCAATGTTCATTACATAGAAAAATTGTTTCTATATATCGAAAAAAATCTCTATATATCGAAATTTTTTTCGAGAAAAAATGAAGGTTACGGGAGAAAATCATGTTTACCAACGGTTGCTAAGAAACTCATAAGAAATTTGGGTTTGAGGGGTGTGTAGATAAGTCGTTGTTCCGTTCTGGAGTTCTTAAATTCCCTCGAGTTTATTTCAAATTTTAGTTGTAACCACTAACACTGTAAAATTAGTTTCAAGTTATCCTTTTTGTCTGTTGATTATCATTCCTAGTCTTTTTAGCTTCAGTAAAAATAATTCAAGTTAAGTAGATTGATTTTTTACTTTTCTCTCGGATTACATTGTCAAAACGAAAATCCCCCTAATGTTGCGGATCAAGTTAAACTGCCAAGAATGAAGATGTATGAAGGCACAAAAATGTAATTTCTGTTAATTTTTCAATTATTAACTTTCGTTTAATCCAATGCTCGTATAAATTAGAAATTGGGTTTCATGCACGAAAATTAGCTTTAATTTTAATGTTTTAGGAGATTTTTATGAGAAAATTAGATTGTTTCTATATATCGAAATTTCTATATATCGAATTTTTCCCCGGCAATTTGCTGCTTCGTTATATGGAGGTCCGACTGTAGTTTCATTGTTTTGTAACCGTGTTGCACTTGCATATCACGTTTACTCCTATTCCGATGTATATTTCATTCATTACTCACATAAATAGCAATTATGCTTAACTTTTGGACACCAGTGTATATATATATATATATATATGTATAAATTAAACCTCATTAATATCTATATTTATGCATTACGAATAGTGCAGTGAATAAGAATTGGTTAGATTACACCGCTTTAGTTTTCGACAGTTTCAGACACTTTTGGACAGTTTTAGACAGTTTTGGACGGTAAAAACCTCCTGTCCTGTCCTAACCAGTTTTGGACAGTCCAAAACCCAACCCTGCATTATTATTATTATTGTTAAATGTCAATTTTTTGTCCTGGAAACTTTAGTGTAGGTAATCAATGTCAATTCCTTTTTACTTTTAGTCTTGTAGGACTTGTCTTTTGAAGTCTAATAAATACAAATTCTTTTACATGTAATGTAACTTTGTAAAAAATAGGGGTTTTAAATTTCAGGGGCTGAGTCTAGGCCCAGTAAGCCCCAAGCGTTAATCAGGGCAGTTTACAATTCAAAGTTTGAAACGTATGTCCGCAATCCTGTACTTCTTTTAACTTTGTCGCATAATTTAATGTTGTGCCTTTCTCGTTTTCCTTGAAACGAAAATTTTCTCGACACATTAAGCATAAAAAATGTTTTATTTTCATTTATTCAAACAATTTTATAATTGTTTTCACGACAACAATTTTCATTACAATTTTAATACATATTATTTTAAAGAAAAAAAATTATTTTGCATATTATTTTAAAGAAAGTTCTAGTTGTACTTGATTTTTCTTCCACTTTACTGGCTACTGAAACTTGACAACCCCCTTACAAAAATTACTGGATCTACCCCTGGTTTGGGGATAGATACAACTGTCACCCCCCTTTTTTATGGGGGGGGGAGGAGGATTGGATTGTCCAAGGAAAACTTTTTACTATCTAGTTTTATATGTAGAATGGTTTGAGAATTTTAATTTCTTGTTTTTTGTTTTATTCGGACATTAGTTATTGTTCTTCCTATTAAAAAAAAAATGTTCAAATGTGAAGGAGCAACGAATAAGCTCGGTTTTCGTTTCACAAACTTCTTTTCTTTCCCCAGAGCATCCCTTGCAAGTGGGTGGTGACCTGTGGGGGGCTGCAGTCGGACCTCCTGTCGGGACTGACGGGATGCCCCCCGGACCCCCCGATCATTCCTTTCCGGGGGAATACCTGGTCCTGAAACCGGAAAAAGCCAAGATGATCTCCACCAACATTTACCCGGTAAGTCTTCCATTATGAATCCTCATTCCTCAAATTTCAAAGTGACTCGAAAAAAAGTTCTTTTTTTTTTGGGGGGGGGGTGCAATCACAAGTTACTTATTATCTTCGCTTGACCAAAGTTGGTGTTGCTCTGATTTTTAAGATTGCCATAATGATAGTTGTTTTTTATATTTATGTAGAGAGCGAAATTTTTGTCGTCACAGTTACAAATCGTTTACGGTTTGATTTTATTTATATTTTTCCCAGGGTTAAACTGGAAGCAGACTTTCCATCAAAAAAAGTTTATTTTCGTGTAAAATTATGTTTCTTCAGGAAAAAAAAAACACTCATATAGAGGAGCTTAAACAGCCGACCTTCATCTAAATTTATAATTTCCAGATGACTCACTCCTATCATTTAAGATGACTGAGAAATAAAAATACTTAATGTTGTACCAGACCCACGGAAATTTTAAAAATATCAAGTGTATACCAAATATTTGAGTTCATTTAGCACTTACGACCGCGGTGTATTACACAAAGCGAGCAAGAATAGCCGGATGGTTTCCAGTCTCTTTGGAAGGTACGCATATTTTTTGCTGTTAATCGCAGAAAAAATAACCACGATTTTGAAGTCTAGAGAAAATTTCTGTCTAGTTTCATATGTAATTCGATATAAAAATATGGTATTTTGAGAAAGAGATTCACACACCCCAACAAGCCAAATCTCGCTGCTGGATAAGACGAAAACTATTTTTTCAGTCCCTAATTTAAGAAATGGGAAGTTATTTTAGTAATTAGCACCTACGCAGATTAACTATATCATAAGCAATAATAAGTTGAAACTAAAGGAAATTCCAATTTGAGAAAAAAACATAAGCGCAAATTAGATCCGAAGATTTTGTATGATATAACGCTTTTGTGTTGTTCTTTTTCACATTTTAAATGTGTATCATTTCAAAAACTTAGTTTTTCTAATTTTAAAACTAAAAGCATGAATTTTGCTTACAAATTTACGCTGCAAAAAATCTACGCTTAGGTACATTGGAAATAAAAGCAGCTCCTAGCTTAAGCTTCAAAGAAATTTGTGCAAAAACTTTTAAAGAAACACTTTTTATGTATATAATATTTTTAAAATATTTTTTTACTAGCCTGTCAATAGATATACTACCTGTTTCAATAATCCATCCAAACAGATGAACGAAAATTTGTTAATAAAAAGTTAATAATAGAATAGTTTAATGACTGCACATTAAGTTAAAGTTAGATTTAAGTTTTAACCTGACTTTATTTTGTGCTATGTAATTATCCGGTTAAAAGGCTTTCATTTGAATTATTTTCTGCTAACCAACACGTCACAAATCTTGAATAAACACAAGGTATATTTTTTAGAAATAAACAGATTTTTTAAACGGTCGACAGAAAACAGAACAGGTACAGTATTTTCATTATCTTACAAAAAAGTTTAATATTTCTTACTCTGTACACAGGAATAGGAAAACAGGCGACATAAAATTCAAAGAAATGTCTTGATGAAGCTGGAATTCAGTAAAAAGGGATTTAAACTGCTTGAGGTTCTACAGTAGTTTTGCATAACAAAATGAAATACAATAAAGTAAAATGCAAAAAAAAAAAAAAAATGTAATTACAAACGAACAATAGATTTTATCACTCAAGAAGTAACTTTGCCTTAACTGTTGGTAATCATAGAAACTAAGAAATCTGAAACTTCACCATTTTTTGGTTTCGTCATATTTTTTACTTTTCTTCAAAAAACGCTGAATTTTCCAGCGTTTTTTGCCCCAAGACAATTTTTTTGCTTTGTCCATATACTTACGCTACAATATGCTACAAGTACCCCACATTTTTCCTAAAAAAAGACAAAAAAAAAAAAAAAAAAAAAAAACACATTTCTTTTAAAAAACCCAGCTTTTATTTTTAAAAAAACCCGGAATACCCTGGATTAATGGGCTTTTTTAAAAAAACCCCGGGTTTTTGCCAATCCTGTTCTGTAATCTGTGCATTTGTGCTAAACAAGGTTGGATATTTCCTGTTATTCCTAGGCCCAAAGTTATTTATTTATTGCACCTCGGGAGAGTAAATCAATTTTGATAAAAAGTGCTTTTGTGCTTAGCAGGGCCATCTCCACATTTTTGGTTTTGGCACCTACAGCCCCTGTCTTCAAGGTGCTTCAGTTCATCTTTGTAGCAATATTTTCCTAAGTAAATAGTGTGCAATACCTTTATAACGCTGACCTATATAACGCAGTTCTCTATAGCCCGCACAACTTTTCGGATGTGAACAATTAGTTTTGCAGTTAAAAAAAGCCCTCTGCATTGCAAACATTAAAATTGTTTGGCAAATTAAATTTTTAAACAGTTTTTCATCTTTCTATCTGAATTCAAAGATTTTAAATGAAAATTAGAATTTGCAGTTTAAAAAAAGAAAAATACCGGATCACTCTTGAAAATGCAGCTGTTATGCAAACCATAAAGATAGATTACACTTTATTTTTATTGTAAAACATACAGTCGGCTCTCAGTCTACCGACTTTCGAGGGACCGCAAAAAAATCGTTCTTAAGTAGAGAGCGTCCGAAAATAGAATGCTTTTAACACTACAGTGGACCATCTGGGACCGCGAAAAGTCGTCTTTAAACAGAGAAAGTCGTTAAATAGAGCGTCGTTAAACGGAGAGCCGACCATAGGCGGATTTACGGGGGTGCCAGGGGGTGCGCCGCACCCCCAAAATTTTTGGTCGGGTTTTGAAAAAAAATTAGTTCAGTATATTTCACTCAGAAACGCAGTTGGGGGAAAAAATTCATAGCTGCTATACTAGTAAATTTACTTGAATCCAGTGTATCACCACACGTCACTAGTGCAAGAAAAACATAACTGTGCTCATATTAAGAATTGAAGTAATTTTATCCATTTGGAAAAAAAAAAAAAACCTAATAAATAATTTCATGCAAATAAACTTCTCAAACAATTTATTGTTCAGTGCTGTGTTATTGTATAGAATAATTGCATATTCTGTAATTGGGTAATTATTCGTATATCAATACAAACTCTTCTATTTTAAAACAACAATGGCTAATAAAGTCCAAAAAAAAAACATGGCTATTGCAAGAAACTTGATCAATAAAATCTACACCGAAATCAACCGAAAACCAACAATTTTAAGGTAAATAATCAAAATTTTTTGAAGGAGGACTTCCGGACATTTTGCTGCAGTTGTGCATACAGGGGGGGGGGGCACAAGACTAATGACCCTCCCCACAAAATGCTGAGTAGATGTTTTTTAAAAAAAATATTCTTTATTATTGAAGAGAAGAAAAGATCTCATTTTGAGAAAACGCAGTTATTTTACGGGGGGAAAAAAAAGAATGTTGGGAAAAAAAAGAATGTTGGGAAAAATTCTTAATTTCTATTTCAAAAAGAAATATTGACATATAAATTTTTCAACAGCTTCAGATTATTGGCGGCGAATTGTGTGCCTTCTCGCACAATATCCTCTTTCTTTCATATCTCCCCCTCCCTTTTTTTTTTATTTTTTTTTTCTATTTTGTTTTCATTTTTTCTATTAGTCCTCAAAATGTTTCTTCTCCAAAGCCCTTTCTCCAGTTAAAGGTATTAGAGTATCTCAAATTTTGTTTCTTGGGCTTCACTTTCGCAAAATTTTCAAGGAAGATCTTCTAATCACCTAAATACATCGAAAATCGTTTAAAATTGCGTTTTTGGAGCTTCAGTTTTGAAAAACTGCAGTGTCCCTAACGTTACCAAATATGGTCTTACACTCATGTGTTTAAGACTTTAATTTTGGAAAATATTCGAACAAGGGCCTCTGATCCCCCTTTCTCTATTATCATCAAAGAGGTGTTAATATTTTGGTTTTGAAAACCACTATTTCGAAATATTTAAGCGGGAGAATCTTTTTTTTTTTTAATACCATGGATTATTGCAGAAGAACTTCAATTTCGAAAATTTTCCAGTGGAGAGTTCTAGAACACACCGTCCGGTAACAGCAGCAAAAATTGTCCTCCGTAGTATTTTTGAAACTTCAATTATGAAAAGTTAAAGAGGTAGCGTGGGGGATAGGGGAGGGGTTACGTATTTCTATCTGCTTTTCAAAAAATCGATTGGAGACAGTCTATGAGTCTCATTCATAACCCAAACTATAAATATGAACTATAATCACATTTATAAGACTAAAATTTCTAAAAATAGCCTTCGAGCCACACGTACCTTTCTTGCCTCTAAAATATCACCAAGAACTGTAAAACTGCGTTTACAAAACTACTATTTCAAATTTTTTCTGGAGCGTGAATCCCATTCCAAACCAGTAGCTAGATTCAAACATTGCTTCTACACTGTTAAAAAAAACCTGAAAATTCAGGTAGTTTTCTGATTGATTTTAACAGAATATTTCCGTAATGCTTCAAAATGTATTTTTTCCTTACAAAACCGTAAACATCCCGTCGAAAACGGAATTTTTCCATTTCTAGGGTTGCCGCTGTGCTGTACTTTGCTCTGATTAGTCTTCAAGTCATGATAAACATCACTTATTGATAGTGCTTATTAATCGCACTGTTAAATTTTGCTAATTAAAAGCATATTTAGAATAACAACTCAGATGCTGTAGACAAAATAGATAGCTTGCTATTTCATGTCTGGAGAGTAATATACTCGTATGTCGAAATTGTTTATAAGCCTTTGAACTTTGTAGGTTTGGAAAAATGTTCGCGCCATTTTTAGACTGGCAGATGTGTTTTGATCGCCCTGGTGATTTGATGTGGGTTTTACTCAGTCAGTATTAGAATATTTTTGTGGTTTTAATATTTTGCTCAATACTTTGAACAATTCTATTCGTTAGTCATATTGTGTGCTCTAGCAGTGAGAATAGTTTAAGGATCTCGTGTTATCAATTTAAAATAAAGCCTATTGGATTAGCTGTATCCAGATGCATTTAGCACCGCTGGTCATATGTAAGTGTTGTTGAATATCTTTGTACATGTTAATACAAATGTATTTTCCTTGTTAATATGCATTTGATAGAATTCCGATGATAGTTTATTTAGAATTTATACAACTATTATAGAGTTATTTTTTACTGCTCTTATGAATTCTTGAAAGTTAATACACTAAATGCCATTTCGTATCTATACCGGAGATTATCGTGGTATGCGAGCAAGATAGGAAAAATCACTCTTTTTTTGGGGGGGGGGGGGGGATTCGCTTCACAGTTTGGAATACTGAAAGTAACTATTTTAAATCTCTAAATAAAGGTGTATTGTTGATCTTTTATATATACACTGAAAGTTTTGGCTACAATAAGTATTTAATTCAATTTATTAAGATCTTATCCATCAACTTATTTGAGATTATTGCAAGTTTCTTGGAAAAACAGTTCGGGTAAAATGAACTGATTGATATATGCTTAAGTAATAATGATTATGTACTAAAAATCTACGTTGTGATTCCAATGAGTGAAAAATTTGGATATCATTGGGGGGGGGGGGGATGTAGCATCTGGGAACCAAAAATTCTTCACGTGCATGTCAATGATTCTGTTTTTAAACACAATAGATATGCGGTACTCTCTATCAGGTATATTATTATATGATAACGTCAACCTGCTTTTAATAGCATTTTATTTGACATATTCTGCAAATAAAAATATCATAATTTTCATGTATGTTTTTCCATGCCACCCCAGACAATGTACGACGAAGGGAATATCGAACAGTATCAGCAGGGATAATTGGTGTTCTATTCAAATCCATCAATTTTTCTGCTAGTACTATTTGATTAATTTGACTCATCTGAAGTTGATATAAAAAGTTTTGGTCAGCAAATGGATGCTTGGTATGTTAGGTAAGTTCTCTCTCCAGATGTTAATTTAAAAAATCTTTGAGTAACAAATGCAAATAAAAAAAAGTAATAATTTTAGAACAGTTAACTATATCTGTATTGTATATCATTTTAAAGAACTAAATTTTTAATGAAACGAAAAGTCAATACTTGACGTATCTTTTTAAATATTTTTTGAAAATAAAATCTTTTTACATAAATACGGGAAAGTGAGAAATGGAAAAAATATCGCAATGAAAAAATAAGGAACGTAAATTCTGTTAAAACACAGAAAGATCGTAAATGAACAGAAAAATAAGAAATGGAATTTTCGTTCAGTCACGAGAAATTTATAAACGGAAAACTACAACTACGGAGAAATAAGAAATGGAACTTCTGTTAAATCACGGAAAGTCATTGAACGGAAACGTAATATTTACGGCAACTTTGCTGCCGGTACTTTCTCCGTTATTTTCAGGAAATTTTTTTAACAGTGTAATATCGACTTTCGTTTAAGACTTTTTCTGCAGTTTGAAATGTTAAGAATTGTCCATCCCCTAATCTTACTAAATATGGTTTACATCGCGGTTTTTTAGACTTAAAAGTGTGTCCGCCCTAAAATTATTTTCTGATTTCGCCACTGCCTTGTTATTCCGGGAATAACCCTCCCCCCCTCTTCAGATCCCTGTTATTGTTGCACCCCCAAATATTTCGGCCTAAATCCGCCTATGGAGCCGACTGTACTTTTTGAATAGTAATAATTATTGCTTTTTTGATTGTGAAACATACTTTTTGAATAGTACATTGTACAATTATTGCTTCAATACAAACTGCAGTTAAAACTTATTCTGAAATGCCAGTATACAAATATATTCTGAATATATTAGTTTCACAATATGTGAGATGATCTATACAGTAGAAGACCATTATAATGTACACCTCGGGACCAGAGCTTTTGCGTTATACAGGACTTGGCATTATATAGGTCATTTCACTAACTTTTAAAACTAATATTGAAAATATATCTATATACTAGCACTTCAGAATAAGTTTTATCTATAGTGAGTATTAAAATACTAATTATACAATGAGTCATTCAGAAATAAATATGTTTCTTTATTACAAGAAAGTGAACTATGCTGCACTTCTGCTAGCTTCATGGTTTGCATAACAGCTGCATTTTCAAGAATCATCTGGTATTTTCTGTTTACTCTGAGTACTCATTTTCAATTTAAAAGCTTTGAAATAAGATGGAAAGATGAAAAACTGTTTCAAAATTTAATTTTCCTAACAATTTTTATGTTTGCAAGGCAAAACAGGAGGATTTTTTAAACTTCAAAACTTATTGTTTACTTCTGAAAAGTTGTGCGGTTTATAGAGAATTGCGTAATACAGATCGGCGTTATAAAGGTATTCTACAGTATAATGCAAAAACCCGCGTAACGCAACAGCTCTGGTCCCGAGGTGTGCGTTATAACAGTCTTCTGCTGGATATTGAAGCTTTCTGTCTGTTACTTTTTGCAGGTCCCCCACCCGGGGCTCCCCTTCCTGGGGGTGCACTTCACCCCCCGCATGGATGGATCTGTGTGGCTGGGCCCCAACGCAGTGCTGGCCTTCAAGAGGGAGGGCTACCAATTCACCGACCTCAACCCCAGAGACCTTTCGCGCCTCATCAGCTCTCAGTGAGTCCGCGTTCTTCGTTTTTTTTAGTCTCGATAGGTCCACGGAGAGTTCATTGCTGATGTACTTTGATGTGGGGTTTGTACTTAATGTGTAGTTGAATGATGACGTGTTGTCCTCGGCAATACTCAGTACCGATTTAGCAAAGTGGAAACATCCCATTGGCTGGAAGTAGCACTACAAGTTACTGATGGGCATAATCGAGTTCTCGTAATCGAATCGCTCAATTATTCGGGATCATTCGAGAACTCGATTATCTTTTAGCAAGGCATAAAATCACATCTTATCTAAGCATTATAACCTATTTATAAATCTTAAAATATTATTGAATAGTTAGAGAACTTATCTTAGGTAAGTTGAATGGATTCATCTATTTAATGAAATATATTATGTTTATAAATGGTAAAGTAATTAATATCTACACATTTTTGAACATTTAATAAAAATCTGCTTTAAATAAAAAAAATCTGATCAAAAATCTCTGTTTAAAAAAAAATTAAAAAAATCACGAACCCTGATAGTTTTTGAATTGCATGAATTACATGTTTACATATTTTTTTTTTTGTTTGTGTGTGTGTGGGAGGGGGACACAAGTTACCGTCCACAACAAAGGGGCCCCACAATAAAATTTTTACAAAATATCCTAACTTTCACGGGTCGAAAATATCGGATATATACATATGTATCAAAATATTCGGATATATGTCAAAGTAGCGGATATTTTCGAAAATATGATGACCTTTTCGAACCCTGATTTGGGGCCTCCACTCCTTCGCTGCCCCGGGGCCTCCACACTCCCGAATCGGGCCCTGTCTGGCAGTCTGGCACTCAACGGATTTGGAAGCGGCAGGTGAAAACAGCATAGGAACATTCAAGAAACATTATATATGTTCGAAAAAAAGATATCCGGCCTTCTAGACTGGACTATTGGTTAAATGAAGTAAGCAGAGACTCACTAAAGATGAAATTAAAACAGAACAAGACCACTGGTGGGTGTCTATGACAGAACTGTAGAAAAGGAAAAAAAAAAGGCCCAGTCCCAAAATAAATGAAAATACAACTTTGCCATTGCGAAGCTGTCGACAGGTTTTCCCGTTTAAAACAGTCTAAAAAAAAAAAGGAATAAAATCTCACACATTTATTTATTGTATTTGACATATTTGTTTATTTTATTTGAATCATCTTCATACTTTACTTGTTTTGTGTTCAGTTCATTTACCTAATACTTCACTTGTTGAGCTTTGATTCACTGTGCCTGAGTTTTTTTTAAACTAATGGTATCGTTAATTAGTGTGATTTAAAAAAAATTATTGATAGTACTGAAACTGTGCAATAGCTACTAAACAAATAAAGAATGAAGAAAATCGGTTGACAAGCAGAAGAGAAAAAGATACACCAAGTTTTTCCTTTATGTAGTTGTAAAGTTTTTTTTTCACAATTCTGATTGTGTTTATACAGTGGACCCTCTTTTTATGCGGGGGTTGCGTTCCACGGAAATGCCGGGTAAATCGAAACTGCATAAATTGAAACCTAATACAGTAGCCCCTCGTTATATCGCGCCTCGTTATATTGCTCATTCGGATATATCGCTCCTTTCTTCAGTCTCCCGAAATATTAAAGCATAATATAAGAAAAAAACTTTGCTTTAAGTTTGAAGCCATTTCTGAAAACATATGATATTGCTCAGAGAAGGTCTCTGTTTTCTTTATTTTGTAAATGACCAAAAGGAAGCTATTCTTCTGGATTTGCTGGAAAAGCAGCAGCACAACTCCTGTCATCCAAATATACATACCCGTGCAGTATATTTCAGCTGAAGATAGTCTGCAAACTACTGGACATCTTCTGTTGTATTCATACATTACCTTCACAATGAGTGAGAGACATGAAGCAAGTGTCATAGTAGCCCATGTAGAAGAGAACATATGCTCTTATTTTAGTACAGAAAAGATTGGTCTTGTTTGCATAGACCGGGATTAGCATCAAAGAAAGTAAGAATGATCTGGACGGGCAAAGGAGTTTTCTGTAAACAATGTGGTTACTTTTACTTTTCACATCCTTTCTACAGCAAGTCAAACGGATTAGAAAGTCTAAAAATCTATTGGGAATAAGAGGGTATTGGAATGCTCACTCTTAATCTCTCGGTAGCTCAGTAAGATCGTCTTCATTCGCCATTTGATGTTCTTTCTGACGGTGAAAATTTACTTAAAATTTCGATAGGTGTGATAGTACATTCGTGAACTACATCCAAACCATTAAAAAATCTTGTCAAAAAGAACGAATGCTAATTTACTTGTGTATTGGACTTATAACTATTTTTAATGATCTCCGTTATATCGCGCTTTCGGATATATTGCTCCTTTTCTTTGTCCCCCGAAAAGCGCGATGTAATGAGGGGTTACTGTACCAGTGTTAAAATAAGGGTTTTGTCCCGCAGATAACAAAATACTTCAGTCTAGTGACAAGCAATTTCAGGGCCGGATTTGGAAGTGTGGAGGCCCCGGGGCAATGAAGGAGTGGAGGCCCCTAATCAGGGTTCGAAAAGATCATCCTATTTTCCAAAATATCCGATACATTGATATATATATCTGAATATTTTGATACATATGTATAAACAGTAGAACCTCCCTTAAGGGACACCTCCGAATAAGGGACACCTCCGAATAAGGGACACCTCTATTTAAGGGACACTTTTTCTGGTCCCAGTCCCTTTGAATAGGGACCTCCATGTATTTGCCTCTAATTAAGGGACACTCTATTTAAGGGATAGTCACATTACAAAAAATTATGTGTATGCATAAGAAAGAGTGAATTTACTGGAATTCAAGTTTCACTTTTCCTCTCGAAATTAATTGAAGAGAGTTTAACATTAACATATATTAAAGAAACAAGTATATATTGTAAAAGTTTGGCTGAAAGTTACATGCACGATTTGCCCATCAAGATATTTATTCAAGTAGGTTCAGGGCCAAAGGAGAGGGCACAAACTGACTAGCTTTTTATGTAGTAATTGAAATGTGAATTGAATGCAAGACATTGTAAGTTATGTGACATGAAGCAAGTTCATGCAATGAATTACTTCCAAATAATTGCTTTATGCTGCAAAATTTTTTACTTGCCAAATTTTTGACTCAATTATAATTAATAAAATAATAAAAACGTTAAAAAATTAAAAATTTAAAAAGTGTGAATTTTATTTAGTTGTGTATGAAAAGTGTATAGTATTTAATCTTAACCGTCAATAATCTAAGTTCATAAAAAATATTATTAAGTTAACACATTGCATGCATAAACAACTAAAATACCTCCCAAGAAGGGACACCTCTATTTAAGGGACAAAATGTCTGGTCCCATTAGTGTCCCTCATTGAGAGGTTCTACTGTATCCGATATTTTCGAGCCGTGAAAGTTAGGATATTTTGTAAAAATTTTATTGTGGAGGCCCCGGGACAGTAGCCCCGCCTGCCCTCCCCTAAATCTGGCCCTAACTAATTTTATGAAAATTTAATGTGTACTTATATCGACTTTTATGCGCAACATGCATAAAGAAAACTTACATTAATTTAGTGTTCTGTTTAGAAAAAGGAGCTGGTCATGATAGTCTTTTGGCAGTCATTAAGGATTTTTCTTTCCATGATAGAATCTTCCTCCACTAACAAATCAGAAAGATCATTTCCATTGTCTAGGAATAGCTCAAAATGTTCAATGTGAACGTTTTTGATTGTGTGTCAACGACCTCGGTATCCTCGTTGGTTTTGGCCTCCTTTGTCACTCCTGAAAGCTCTTCTTCCATTGAGTTCTGAACCGTGTGAGTTGAATAACTTTACTTCTGGAAAGAGCTCTGGAACCCAATCGCATAAAATGTCTTCGGCGGTTCAAGCTCGATGATTAGCACGCCAAAATGCAGTCGATTATGCGTCATCTGCAATCTTTAAGAGTTTGGATTTTGGAAGAGGAAAAATGTTATCTGTTCGCATTGCCGCATTCATGTAAAACTGAAACTCATCCACGTAAAATAAAACAAAGGCGTCAAATCTTAAAAAGCGTATCATCGAAACCACGTAAAATAAACCCGCGTAAAACGAGGGTCTACTGTATATAATATGCTCGTATATAATTTTTCGTGTTTTAAAAAACTAGGTATTTGTTGACGGACCTACCTACAGTCACTTCTACAATGAACATTAAGAACATAGAAGCGATGCAAAGTCTAATTCTTGTTTTTTTCCTCTCTCCAGGGGTTTCAGGAGGCTGGCCAGCAAGCATCTGCTCTTCGGCCTGAACGAAATGTACAAGAACTTCAACATCGGAGCCCAAGTTGCGGTCCTGAAGAAATATTTCCCTGCACTGACTACCTCTGACGTCGTCAGGTGGGTTTTACTTTCTCTTTGTATTTTTTTTTGAGGGGGAGGGGGGAGGGAGAAAACAGTACAGCACTGTGCTGCCGTCAGCAGGTAAAAGGGGCGGTCACTGCAAATTTTTAATATTTTTTGCATTTTTGTTTTCTATTATGTTAGCTTTATTGCACAAGCTTCCTGTTTTAGTTTTCGCCGGAAATTAAAGTTCAATTCCAACATTTTGCTGTTGAAATACACCGCCAGCTCAGTCATTCCAGCCGAGGACTGTGGTTTCGTGCTCGTTAGCACTCGTCAGCCCGGCATAGGAAGGGACTGAGCTGGATTTGGAAAACCTCTTGAGGAAGCTAAGAGTGCCAAACAAACTGGTAGCTAATATAATTAGCACAGACAAGTGACCGATGTTGTTAATTCAGGGGTCGATCCAGCGCGAAATTGGGGCCGCTTTGCGGCCCCTTCACAAAATTCCGCATGGCAAAAGCGGCCCCTTTCACAAAATTCTGCGTCGCAAAAGCGGCCCCATTCACAAAATTCCCCATCGCAAAAGCGGGTCCCATTCACAAAATTCCGCGTCTCAAAAGCAGCCCCCTTCACAAAAATTTATAAAAAGGCAGCCTTTTCACAATATTTTTTAACCGCAAATGTGTACGCATCTACGCGGAAGCCTACCCCTCTTCCACCTTCCCCCATCTTATCTTTTTGCGTGCTGCGTGAGGTGTTTTTGCTTGAGAGCGTCAGAGGGGGGGGGGGACGAGAGAGGGACGCTTGTGATTGGTGGCTAGCGAAAATCCCAAGAAAAATGATGAGCACGTGATAAAGAATTGATTCGATGATTTTCTGCTGTTCCACGAGTGCGAATTGAAGACTGACTCATTTCACCCCACGGCAAATTAATCGCCTATATTCTGTTGGTTTGATTTGCTTCAATGACCAAATACTTCTGAATTAAATATTCCTTTGAATCATTGTAACTTTCAATTGTGTCTTACTTGCACGCATCCTTCCTTTATCCATATTATTTTGCCAAATTATGCACTTTTAATTCTCAAAAGTAGTTGCAAATTGAAACCTTGCCAGTTGCAAATCTTCTAGCTTTTTTCATCTTTCTTTTTTTTTTTTAATTTTTTTTAAAAATATTCACCTGTTTTTTTCAATTTGTTCCTATTTTCTTCAGTTCATTTTGAAAAAGTTTAAGGTTCATAGTTGGGGGGGTTATCTTACGGAACGGACGAGCAAAATTTCTGAAAATTATTCCCGAACGAAGGTTTAAAAGAACATTCGAAAATCTTATATTTTCCTTGTTTAATCAATTGCATAGAAATTCGCATTGAATACTGGCGCATGCTCATGCAAATCATATTGTATGGCAATTAATTAAATCCTGTTAGAGTATGAGTGACTACGCGGGAAACGCCGAAAAACCGATTGGCGAAATTCCCTGTAGTTTGTAGTTGATACTGTGCGTTCTCGAAAGCTCACTTGACACGATTGCATTTAATGGAAAAAAAAGGTGTGATTAGGCCAGGGGTACCCACTTTTTCTCATATTCTTTAGTTTAAAGCAGCGTTTCTTGATCTTTTTTTGAATCTCGGACCGGTAGAACTTCGTCAAAAAATTTCACGGACCGGTAGAAATTTTTATTTTTTTTTTCACTAAAATAAACTAATCTGTTTTGTCCTTTTTTTTTAAACAAATGCGAGAAAGAAAACCCTTCTACTTAAAATAAACTTACAAAAGTTAATTGTAAGATTTTTTTAAAATAACTTACACACTTTGAATGTAAAAATAAGCGCAGCTAATTTGTGTAAATTTTCATAAGCGAATAAATCTTATAGAGAAACCACAACGTATGCAAAGTAATGGATATATTAATGCATAAAATATTGTATAAAATTAGGAATATAATTAAAATAAGGAAATTTTATTTTATTGGAAACGGGTATAATTCTTCGAAGACCGGTCAAATTTTCTCGCGGACCGGTGCCTGCGGAGAATTGCTGGTTTAAAATGCATTATTCATTTTTTCTTTCCTGCTATTTTTCTTGTAGACTGTACGCGTAAGAGCAAAAGATAACTTCCATCACGCTAGTTTGAGCGTACAGCATACAGTAAACCAAAAGAATAACGGTATTATTTTTTTGTAGTTTAATTCCTAGATTCCTTCTTTTATTGATAAAATACAATGCCAGCTGAAAAATATCGTCGGTCATTCTATTTAATCTTGCTGTCTTCTTAAGATAAATATGAAACTTCCAGATGAGCAATTTCAATTTTTTAACGCATGTCCGCTAATGGTGAGCAACGGGAACAGCGCGCAAAGGAAGTTTTATTGAGTGGGATTTTATTAAAAAGTGGCGGGAATCGCGTAATCTGCAGACGATAAATTAAAAAAATGTGGTAATTGTATATTATTCCAGTTCGTTTTCTTTCTCGGTATTAATTTTTCTTTTGTAACAGATCGTCTGCGATCCAGGAGCGCAAACGATATTTTTCGTAGTTAGCTTGTTCGCGCCTTCGCGTGTTTAAGAGGACATTTTTTAGGCGCATCAAAGAATAAATTGATATTCTATTCGATTATAATTTGTGTGGGAGCGGATAATGGATAATTTTAACGGATAATGGAGCGCTGGAGATAGCCGCAATAATCTCAGTTTGGAGAGATTGCTTGTTCGTTGAAAATTATTCTTCAAGAAATTAAAATATGAAACGAGGACGTCCTGCAACGGGAGGTACCTCCCGAAATTGTGCGTATTATGTTAAAAAATTTCGCTCTTCGAACGTTCGGTCCCAAAATATTGTGAATTTCTTCAAGTCAGCAATTAACAACCCCGATAAAATCGCTACCACCACTTCATCATGCAGTAACAGTAACGCAAATGTTCCCGTTTTGGAGGGCTCGGGAAATGCGGTAAAAGATAGTACATCAAATGACAGTGAGTCAGTTCGCGAAAGTATAACGATTTTTGAGCAGAAAATACTGGAAGTGAATCTGGAGCAACTTCAACTGATGATGATATTGAGATTGAGCCATCAAATAATGATTCAAGCATTGTATTTGGGAGTACAAATGGAAATAAGAAGCATGCAATAAATAAAAAGTACATTGCAAATTATGAAAAGGTGTATAGCTGGCTTTACTATAGTTATTCAGCTAAGGGTTTTTTGTGCAAAATATGTTCATCTTTCATGAATGTTAGTGATTTGAACAAACCTTGAGCAAATATTGGAGTTGATATCAAGAAAAGCTGTCACCCTATAGAGTTTTAAAAAAACATGAGTGCAGCAAAAATCACAGAGAGGCTGTCAATATACAAAAATCTAGTGCAAAAGAAGGAATTCTCAAAAAAATCTGAAAGTGAAGAGATTGGAAATGAAGCAAAAAAAAAAAAAAAAAAAAAAAAAACAGAAAATTGATTGGTAAGTTTATTCAAATTTTGTACTTATAATCATGAAGCAATGGGCCATTTTTTAGAATTTTGAATCTCTAGTTAGATTTTTGGGGGTAAATTTAGATGACAATGAAATGAAAAAACATTTGCTAACTTGTGGTAAGAATGCCACGTATTTATCCCACATTTCAGTTCAAAACATTTATCTTTGAAAATACCAAAATTCTGTTGTTTTCAGGAAAATCCTAAATTTTACTTTGATTACGCAATATATATTTAGTATCAATTTGTATTGAGTTTCGAAATCCAATTCTAAAATAACTTTACTAAAAATAAAATTCTTTTATATGCTGTTTTTATATTTTTATTTCTTTCGAAGATCTTGATTTCCTTACATGCGCCATGGTAAATGAATTTTTCGCATTTTTGATGTTGACTGTACCTTGTTAAGTGGCAAACAAATAAAATTTCTTTATATATTTATTAACATCATTAAATTGCAAAGTTTTAAACGAAATACCTACTCTGTAAGAACGTCAAATGTCAAAAAATTAAACGCTGAATGCTGGTGCAGTATTATTTTGGGTTTTAATTACTTATAAGTTTTTCAAACACATACATTCTTCTGTGTTAAGAAATATGTAATATTTTTAAGTCTGTTCATATTGTATTTATTGGGAGTTATCATTACGTTCAGCAGCATGTGCAATTTTCATTGATCTAAAAGTATTTGAGAAGGGCAAACAGTAAATCTGTTGTGAGATTTTCACCTTAAGAAAGTGTGCCTTGCATATGTATATTTGTAAAAAACAATAAATGTAATGTGTATCAAATTACAATTAAAATGTTAAGGGTCTTACTTCCCTCCTCCCCCAGCGCATTTTCTCTAGACAGCTTTCAGGTATTCTTCAAGAACTTGCAATCACCCCTGAAACCTGTCTAATGCTTTTCTATAACGATACGACAGCTAAAAATGCTTTTATATAATCTTTTCCAAGAAAAAAATCACATGAAGTTCTTTTTTACAAAAATAAAGAAAATTCACCAAAATATTTTGCTTTTTCACAAAATGGGGACCCAAAAAATAAAACCTGGATCGACCCCTGTAATTTTACGAAGCATGCATGTTCTTCTTCGCTGCCTGCCCGTATGTTGGTTATTTTACGTTGCTTGAATGTTCCTCTTGGCGAATTATGTCACGTAAAATAAACAAGATTACAGTGAAATAGGTAGACATTTGCACAAGATTAGACCGCTTGCTCCTTTGTCTCGACTCTGTTTTTCAAGTAATTAGCTTACTATAACCAAGATTTCAAGAAGAAATCAATATATTTTAGATTATATTTCAGATCAGTTTTGATTATGCCTTCAAAGTAATTACTTTTTCACGTTTTTAGTTTAGTTGCTCAAATGGTATGTTAAATTCAAACTTAATCTTTTTACATCGCATTATCCGTAATACGCAGGAAAATACGGTATTAGCTACCAGTTTGTTTGGCACTCTTGGCTTCCTTAAGAGGTTTTCCACCTCCAGCTCAGTCACTTCCTATGCGGGGCTGATGAGTGCTAATGAGCACGAAACTGCAGTCCTCGGCTGGAATGACTTAGCTGCCGGTGTATTTTATGTATTTCTGCCTTAGCCCCAGAGCCTGATTACTGCAAGGGCATGTGGGGTACAGGCCCCTCCTCTTAGATTTCAGGGGGGCCAAAATCCCCTCAATTTATCCTGCTAATTAAAAAAAAATAATGATTTCACTCAGAATCTAGAGTACAATGATATCGTTGATAGTTTTGCAAATGCCAAGACAAGGAAAACATCTATTTGTTGGTAAAATTCCCCTTAAAAATATGATCTTTTTGCAAATCAGAAAACTACTCCAAGTTTACTCTGTCTTTACTAATAAAAATTATATCATAGATAATTTTGGTTTACTTCAACGTTTAACCACATTTTATATATTTATCGTATACTACTACATCTCTTCTACTTTTTAAATGTATATATTATATTGTGATATGAGGTAACACCGAATTTAGTATGGTTGTGTAAAAACGCAAGTATTGAAATATTTTATTGCTTCAACATATAAAAAAATTGGGAATGGGGGGGGGGGGCACAAAATGAATTTCGTGCCTGTTGTCTTCAAAAATCTTAGTCAGACCTTAGGGGGGCCCTGAAATAGAAATGTGCCCCATATACAATATCAGGATGATCGTGCTCTGCTTAGCCCCGGCTATAGGGCGGTAACTTACTGAAATTTTCTTGTTGTTAATATTGAATCCAAAACCTGTTTCTTCAAATGTCTGATTTCTGTGGATACTGAGGTTTGACCGCCCAGCGTAGTGTACTAATCCATTAGCTCACTATTTGCGGGTTTGGGAACTTTATGTACAAATTCGGTGGCAATACAGTAGAAGACCGTTATAACGCACACCTTGGGACCAGAGCTTTTGCGTTATACAGGTTTTGGCGTTATACAGATCAATTCACACATTTTGAAACTAATATCTTCAGAATATATCTATATATTAGCACTTCAGAATGAGTTTTATCTGCAATGAGTATTAAAGCACCAGTATTAAAATTAGTTATTCACAAATAAATATGGTTCACAATCAAAATCCTGCACTTCTGCAAGCTTCATGCTTTGCATAACAGCTGC